>NC_088175.1:57942175-58202175 GCF_028769735.1 Zonotrichia leucophrys gambelii | reverse complement strand
CTTTTTTCAATAAAACTGGGACAGGAGCACCCAGAGAAACGAAATATTAAGTGTGCTTGAATGTAAATTAAGTGTGCTTGAATGTAAATTATCTTCTTTCGCACAATATGGCATTATTCTGACATGGTAAGGGGGCAAGAACCTGTCCCCGAGGCCTGCAGATGGATAAATCTTAATTTACTCCCAGAATCCTGCAAAAATTTGACATATGCACTAGTGGGGTTAAAAACATGGATGAGGTGAGCAGGTGAAAGCACTGCCTCCCTCTTTCACCCACTCTGGACACATTCCTGGTGTTATTTCCTCCATCTGTGTATGGAGAAAGGAATGCTGTGGAACAGCGGCTGGAAATTCTCTTTCTCCCAAATGAAGAAAAAGAAGAAATGTTTCAAGAAAAAGAAGAAATGTTTTTGCAGGAAGGGGGATTAGGGCTGGCAGGACACTGTGCTAACAGCCCTGCGTGGACCTTTTAAAAGCTGGGCTGTGTTAGTGGCCTAATGGATTGATGTGGTTTAGTCTTTAAATAGGTACTTAGAGAATGGTTTAAATGTGAATAATGGAGCGATACCTTATTAAAACCAACTGGCTGGGAGAATTATAAATTCACAGCTCTTTCAAACAAGAAAGGAAAGCCCATGACATTTCCTTAAGGAGCAATGATAGTCTGCAGTGTCAATATGGCTTTGGTATATACACATTAAAATGTGTAAGTCTCTATTTATGGGGTAATGGCATGCAAAATTCCAGCTGGATATTTAAATGGAACATATTTCCCTTTTTTAAATTGCAACATTGGAGATAACTAATTTTTTTTTCCTCTATTTTAATATCCAGGAAATTATTTTATTTTCTCAAACATTATAAAATAAAAAGGATTTTCTCCCTGACTTAGACTTTGTTTGCTAAGTTTCATGGCTGCAGTATGTAAATTTTACATCTGAATTTAAAAAACTCAAATACTTAAAAATGGAAGTTGCAATAGAAATGCACACAAACTACAATGGTGTTACAGCCATGTGGATGTGGCACCATAATTATAGCTTAAAAAGCAATTAAGATAAAAGCCAGTACAAAGAGATCAGCCAAATATCAAGAGACTCAATTCTAAGCAAAACAAATCTCTAACTTCAAGCTAAACAAACTTTTGGTGGTCCATGTACTCAACATTTTAATATTCATACGCAGACATGGAAACATACTGAGGGTTTGGGCTTCAAAAATGTCCCTTTAGCAGCAAAATGAGTTCAGAATCTCTTGAAGCTTTTCAGGAAAAAATGCAGAATGGAAATCCCTGGCCATTCTAGGGGAGTTCAGCTGTGGGTTCCAATGTTCAGGGTTGACTCCAGTGCTGGGGTCAAATTATTCCCTCTAAAATTTTGCTCTTCCCTGAAGGTTGGGCAGCACTGCTGGGAAGCTGGGTGAATATTTGGGGTGTTTTCTGGTGAAATGCTGAGTCTGGAGGAACCTCCTGTGCCATCTGTATTACAGCAGCAGGGTTTAAGTTTTCTGTGAACCTAAACAGGACACACATGTAAATGTTTACATTGATCCTGTGTCACACAGACATGTATGAACAGGTATATTTGCACATAAATTTGATATATTCCTGTAGACATGCAACCCTGGACATGGACTTCATATGAATTATATGCATCGCACCCTGATATCACTTTTTGTTCCTTTTCTGTATCAATTTAAATTACAAGCCCATTCATGTATTACAACCCCATTCACATAATACAAACCCAACTAAACCACACTGTTTAAAACCAATTGAAACCCCTTCCTATGGTTTTTTTTTTGTCTATAACAATCCTACAAGACTGAATACCTAGCTGGATTGGTATTAAATGATAGAATTCCAGTAAAAAGGTGCAGTTTTGATTCAGTTCTATAGGCAGACTGACTACAGCATCAAAACCAGACTTACAAAGCACAAACCAATGTATTCAGTTTTATGGGAATTTTCCATAAGGGAATACATTACATCTTAACTAACGTTTTGCCTTAAAACATAAGTTTTCCTGAACCAATTAAATCAACCAACTAATCTTGCAGATGAAACATTAAACAAGAATGGAGTGTCTGCAATTAGCAAATAGCTTTGATGTGACTAAATATCTATCTCCATGCATCACCAACGTTCTGGGTTTAAGTCCCAGATGATGTTAGGCATGCTGAATGTAAATGTTTGCTGCCTATAGGTTTCCAACCAGCTGGGACTTGGAGCAGCAGCTCTGCTGGGTTCAGAGGGATGGAAAACCAGATGTCAGCTGCTGCTTGTGGGGAAGGGCCTGTTTGCATTAAAATGTGGGTAAAAATGGAAAAGGGAAAGAGAGAGAGAGAAAAAGAGGAAGAAAAAGAGGGGAAGGAAGGAAGGAAGGAAGGAAGGAAGGAAGGAAGGAAGGAAGGAAGGAAGGAAGGAAGGAAGGAAGGAAGGAAGGAAGGAAGGAAGGAAGGAAGGAAGGAAGGAAGGAAGGAAGGAAGGAAGGAAGGAAGGAAGGAAGGAAGGAAGGAAGGAAGGAAGGAAGGAAGGAAGGAAGGAAGGAAGGAAGGAAGGAAGGAAGGAAGGAAAGAGAAGAAGGAGAAAGGAGAAAGGAGAAAAGGAAAAGAGAAGAAGAGAGAGAGAGAGAGAGGAAAAGAGAGAAAAAGAGAGAGAGAGAGAAAGAGAGAGAAAGAAAGAAAGAGAAAGAAAGAAAGAAAGAAAGAAAGAAAGAAAGAAAGAAAGAAAGAAAGAAAGAAAGAAAGAAAGAAAGAAAGAAAGAAAGAAAGAAAGAAAGAAAGAAAGAAAGAAAGAAAGAAAGAAAGAAAGAAAGAAAAAGAAAGAAAAAGAAAAAGAAAGGAAGGAAAAGAGGCACAGGATACCATTAAAATTGAAAGGCAGGCAAAAAGCACCATGGTTAATGTTAAGAACGAGATAATGCCCTTAAAAAACAAAGATAGTCTTTAAAATATTCTTTAAAAAGTAGGTTAGACAGTGCAAAAATAAGTCTGAATAACATGATAGTCCAAAAGTAGCATAGAGCCGCCCAACTCTGCAGTCAGGTGAGGAAAATCCCTGCAGCCTGTGCAACACCTCCCTCCTGGCAGTGTGATTTTGGGAACCTGATCCTCGGGGCTTTGGAAACTTTAGAGGCATGAGAAGCTGCGTGCAGGGGTGTGGCTTGGTAATTGCTCACCTTTTTTTGTGCAAACACAAATCCACCGGGAGGCTGCGGTGTGAGCCGGGAGCAGGTGCGGATGTGGACGCGGCGTGGGAAAGGAGGGACACGGGGCACAGCCGGGCAGCCCCACTCTGCTCCACCCTCCAACCACGTTCAGCACCTTCCTTCCTCATCTTTAACTTTTTTTCTTAACGTTTCGATGAATGCAATGTGTAGGAAACATTCTTGAGCTCATGGTGTGTTGGAACCCTGGTTACTGAGAATTTTTGACCAAGAGAACGCTGCATTTGACTTGAGGCTCTGGAGAAGGCTTCCAAAATGGAATGATAGAACTGGGACTGTGGGTGTGGAGTTTGAATAGAAGTGTGTGATATTACAGGCTGGAAAACTCAGAGTTTAGGGTTTTAGAATATAGAAATAAATATAAAGCAAGATGGAGGTTTTAGGGTGGAGGCTGGTCCTTCATCTTCTCCATGGGTTTGCGTGGTTTTGTGTAATTGGATAAAAACCCACCCAGCACGGGTGGTTGGTTATTGCGTTGAAAGTAAAAATAATTGAGGTGTCATTTCTTAATTGGACAGTTTATCCTTAAAAGGCCATGTAGAAAGAGAGATAGGTCTCCATTTTTAGTTTGTTAGAGTGAAGTGCTGTAGAACTCAGGGTTTGTGAGACTGTAACATAGAAAATAACTAAAAAACACCTGAGTCCCAACAAGAAATTCTGTCTAGAGCATTTAATCCTGACCCTGGCAAAAAGGAGATAAAACTCAACAATGGTGTGCCTTTTGGGGATGGTTCTGTGCAGGGCCAGGAGCTGGGCTCGATGGTCCTTGTGGGTCCCTTCCAGCTCAGCAGATTCTGCGATTCTGCTTTGTTCTGGAGAGAAACTGATCCCTTGTGGCTACAGCTAACCCTAAGGCCAGGCTCAAATACTCAGCAGAAAGACAAATCTGGGTCTCTCCAAGCAGCTGAACATCCTGATGTCCCAAGTACTGTCTTAGGAGCAGAGCTCTCCCTGGAGGCACCATTTATTCTGTATAAATAATTCAATATTCACTAGCCATGAGGGATGCTTGGAGCTGTGGAGGCCAAGGAGGAGCTGAGCAGGACCCACCTCTGAGGAGCAGTGAGTGATTTGGGTACCACCACGTGAGGAATTCCAGATCATTCCTAGGGGTGAAAGGAGGAGCAAACAAACTGCAAACCAGGGCTGGTGTTTTTTCCCTTGACACAAGAAATAGTAACTGGGATATGGAATAAGGAAAGTGGATTTGGAAAGAAACAGTCCATTTTAAGGTTCTACCATCACAAAATAAATAAATTACAGTTAAGGTAATGGCAAAATGCAATTTAATAATAAAAATATCAATTACAAGAAATACATATGAAAAATAATTGTTGCCTCCATGTGGCAAAAATGACTGGAGTGAGTTGTCTATAACAAGAATATTTGTGCTTTCCCCAGCACATATGGGTGGGTTTTGTTGAACAGTGGAAATCCAGCTAAGCAAACAGGTGCAGACATCTGCATTTCCCATTGCATCCTAACAGCTCATTACCACATCAGCAATTAATATTTTGCATCTCCTGATGATCAGAAAGCAGAATTTACAAGGATGAATTAATCAGCCATTGCAGAGCCTTGGAGGGGCTGATATTAGCAGGGACACTTTGCAGAAAAGGGGAAAAGGATTCCCAGATATCACATGGCATTCCATGAGCACGAGGGACAACATCCTCCCAGCATTTAATGGGAATTCTTCAGGGGGGATGCTAAAAACACCAGTGGGATGTCTGAATTCCTTCTCCTTCAGCCCAATATTCACCTGCATGGGGAAGACATGATGCTGGGCCACAGCTTCCACATGTCTGTGGAAACTGCGATAATTTTCTTGATTTTTTAATAGTTGTGATAAGACCTCCCAACAACTTCAAGTGGTAAAAATATTCTACAGTCACAGAGACATAGAATGGTTTGAGTTGGAAGGAACCTTAAAAATCATCCAGTTCCCATCCCTAGCCATGGGCAGGGACACCTTCCACTAGACCAGGTTGCTCCAAACCCCATCCAACCTTGAATCCCTCCAGGGATGGGGCAGCCACAGCTCCTCTGGGCATTCTGTGCCAGGGCCTCAGCACCCTCACAGGGAGGAATTTCTTCCTGGTATTTAACCTAAACCTACTCTCTTTCAGTTTGAAGCCATTCCCCCTTCATATCATTCCATACCCCTGCAAAAATTCTCTCCCCATCTTTCTGAGACAGCGTTTTTCAGATTGGCACGTTTGCAAAAAACCAGCAAAGGTGAGTGGTGTAAATCAGACAACTCCTGGTCCCAGAGAATTGCTGAAGGTGTTTGGAGAAGATGCCTCAAAGGGCAGGAGACAGCCTGAATAATTCACCCAATGAGCCTGAGGGCCGCTTTTTTCTTATTTAAACTGAAAATAATGTTTCCCTTCCCATTGCTGTCCTGCCTGAATGTGGAAGGGTCCAGAAGGGCTCTGGTCCAGCTGCAGGGTGGTGATGATGAAGATGAGAATGTGGAGGTGTCTGCTCCAGCACAGAGCAGGGAATTGGTGCTTTTCCCCACTGAGATGAAGCCAAGCACAGAAAGAACTGGGAACCAACAGCCCCATGAGCAGGACTTTCACCTCGGATGAAGCATCAGGCTCAAGGCAAGAGGTCAGCAGTTTATACCAGGTGTAAGGTTATAAAAGCAGAATTTCCACAGGCCAAAAAACTCTGATTGTGGAGTAGGATTGGGTGAATCCTGCTGGTTTCAGCCAGTCAGATGAGACCCCATGTCCACAGTTTTGCCAACCAGATGTGGCCAAACTTGCACAGCAAAACCAGGCAGCCGCAGGAGGAGCTTGGGGCACGTCTTGGCTTGAAAAGCCAGGTGTGTGCTAAGGAAGGCAGGAGCCTCCCCTGAAATGGAAAATGTAAACCCCCTCCCTCCAAATTGTTGTAATTTTGATATTCAGGGGCTTTCAGGCAAAGATATGGGAGCAGGAATAACAGTTCTTTATTAGGGAGGAAAATAAAATAAAGTAAAGTAAAATAAAATAAAATAAAATAAAATAAAATAAAAAATAAAATAAAATATTAAATAAAATCTAAAAGAAAAGAAAATAAAAAATTAAATAAATAAGCAATGCAGTAAAAAACACTGCCAGAGTCAGACCATGCCCTGTCCCCCTGTGTGTCAGGGGGTGTCCCAGCCCCATCCAGGGGGCTCAGCCCTCCTGCAGTGCCAGCTGTGGCTCTGCTGCAGCACGGATCCTGCACAAGGGGGGAGTTTTCCTCTGCAGCTCCAGGGCTGCTGCAGATGGGCCTGGGCTCCCTCTGGCCATGCAGGGCAGCAGAAAGCTGCTCCTCTGGCAATGCAGGGGGCAAAGGCTGCTGTGCTGTGCCAGGCTCAGATTGGATCCAGGTAGGAATGCTTGGCTCCTCCCCTGGGCGGAGCATCTCCCCATGGGATGCTGGGATTGGATCAGACCTGCAGGGACGCTCAGTGGCCATGGACAGCAGAGATCTCCTGGAGAGAGGGTTGGCTGTGGCAGAGATAAGGAAAAAACTGCCCAATGAACAGAGAATAACTGCTCCACCTCTGACAGATAGGAATTGAATACACTCCCCCATTTCCCACCTCAGACAGGGCCACAGCCCAGCTCTGCAGCAGGTGCCCTGTGGATAGTTATGATCTTCCACCTCTCCACTGCACCACATTCCACCCCAGCCTGCTCACCAACAGGGTGAAAAGTGTTCAGGACAATCTGCAGATGGACAATGGTACTGCAGAACCTGTGCTTCCTCAGGGAAGCAGCCTGAAATGGCAGGAGTATGCACAGAAAATGATGCCTCATTAGTTGGCATCAAAAATTCCTCTGAAATAATAATTTTTAATTCATCGCCAGTTAAATTAAATTCAGACATGCCTGTAGTAACATTTGGGTCTGCAGGAAGAATTGTTGTTCAGTTAAAAGAGAAGCCAAACACCATAAAAATAGAAATGTGTACAGCAAGTACAGTGGAATTCCACCTGTTCACTCCAGATGTTTGCAGTCACTCACACATCTAAAGGCTCAGTAAATAGAGCTAATGATGCTTCAGAATATCTTAATACCAGTTCTTGCATCCCTTAAAACAGAGCTGCTCAGGCAGGGTTAGAAGAATGGATGCTGCTAAAAACCCTGCAGGGATCACACTGCCCTTGTGGCATCCTGCAGCTTGAATGGGCTTGGGGATCCAAGATTTGTGCAATTCTCCAGGGACCTGCCCTCAATTCCTGGTTTAGCAAAGGGAAGGATCTCTGGATTAATAAGAACAGAAAGTGGAGCTCAAAAAGAAAGGTGGCTCCTATGAATGGGAAGTGCAGCTCTCCAAAATATGTGCTGAGAAACCAGATATCACCTTCCATTCTCTGTGTTTGCTGTTTCCTACACCAGGGGCCAGTTCCATAAATGGCAGAAATTGCAATTTAATAATAATAAAAAAATCAATTAAAAGAAATACACATGAAAATTATGTATGGGAAATTATGAATGGGAAGTGCAGCTCTCCAAAATATGTGCTGAGAAACCAGATATCACCTTCCATTCTCTGTGTTTGCTGCTTCCTACACCAGGGGCCAGTTCCATAAATGGCAGAAATTGCAATTTAATAATAATAAATGTGTGTCCATCCAAGGGCAGATCCTCTCACAGTTAAATTCTCTGGGTAATTTATTTATTACCAGTGTTGTTCATTGCTACACTTCCTTAGCAGGGCAGCACTGCAGAGCAGGGAGTCAAAACCTTTCCTTGCATGGGAATGGTTCCTGGCTGTTAAAAATCATGTTCTGAGCTCCCAGGACTTGCAGAAATCCTCTGCAATTAAAGAAAAACCAGTCAAAGAGGCTCTTCTCCCAGTCTGGGAATGGATGAAGTGGCATTCCTACAGATTTGTACCCCCAAAGCTCCCATCCCTTCCCATCACATCTTTTGTGCTGAAGCTTCCTTTTATATTCTCCATGACTTCAACATGGACATTCCCAACTGGAAAATTACAAAACATTTAGAAAAATAGAGCATCTCTTGCTGAAATTTGGTTATTTGGCATCAGATCTTATGACTGCAGTTGTTTGAGGGAAAAGGCACAGCTCAGCATTGGTTTTGGGAGCAGGACTTGTACCTGGAGTCAGAGAGGTGTTTTGCTGGCTCACCAGGAGGTTTCACTTCCAGAGCAAAGGACTCTGCACTTGGACAGCCTTGCCCACTCTTCAGGCTTTGGGGAGCAGTTGAGGAGTGAGTCTGAGCCAGTTTAACACATTTCTCCTGGATCTCTTGCCTCCAGAATTCTAACTTGGCTCTGCAAAGCCAGAATCCTTCCTGCTCCAGGCACTCCCAATGTCCTTAGACCATCTCAGGTATTTTTGCATTCCACACTGATTCCTGATTTAGTGCATCTGGACTGTCCTTGAAATACATCAGCACCCCAATGTCCAAAGCCAGAGCACACCAGAATGCAGGGCCAGGAGGATTTCAAGAAGCAGCTGCCCCTCTTTATAAGGACACACAAAACACCTTCATCACTGTGACAGTGTTCACAGGGGTCTGAGGATGAGGGAAGAGATGAGGATCTGACTCCATGTTTCAGAAGGCTGATTTATTATTTTATTATATATATTATATTAAAACTATTCTAAAAGAATAGAAAAAAGGATTTCATCAGAAGGCTAGCTAAGAATAGAAAAAGAGAATCAAAACAAAGGCTTGTGGCTGGGACAGAGAGTCTGAGCCAGCTGACTGTGATTGGCCATTAATTAGAAACATCCAACATGGGCCAATCACAGATGCACCTGTTGCATTCCACAGCAGCAGATAATCAATGTTTACATTTTGTTCCTGAGGACTCTCAGCTTCTCAGGAGGAAAAATCCTACGGAAAGGATTTTCCATAAAAGATGTCTGTGACACATCACTGCCATGTGAAGAAAAAACACAATTTCTCTCACCCTGATATCTTGTGTGCTCCTGACCATGGTCCTGCGAGGGCCAGACACAAAGCTCTGAGCTTTGGTGGGAGCTGCTGGGACTGCTTTGGGCAGAACAGAGCAGAAAGCAGGAAGAGGAGGAGGAAGGTGGTGTTTCCTTCCCTTCCTCTGCCTCTGCTCCTCAGCACACACTCTGCCACAGGCTGTGCACAGGGACCAGGATTTGGGTATTAATTAGTAGGATTATTTCTTATGAATTTCTTCTTCCCCTTTCCGTAGGATGCTTTCTGAGAAAAGTAGGTTTGACTTCCCTTCCTTAAACCATATGCAGGACCTGGGATGTGGCCATCACCCCATTAATACCCTCTGATAAGGGGCACATTCTCAAATTAGGAGAAACACAGCAAATTATCATCCCCCTCACCCCACAAACTGAGAAACCCCCATGACCAAACACATCTCCCACACCCTGAGGCTGCCCCACACCTTGGATACTCCCTGGGCAAAGCAGGATCCCAATGTTATGGTTTGTGTACACTAATTTCCCCCCCAGATGGGATTTTGCCAAAACCCAAGGTCTGAAAGGCTCAGCTGTGTGGAGAAGGAGCAGCTCAAGCCAAGGAGGCACCGAGTACCTTTGCTGCTGCTCTGGTCTCAGAATCTCTTTCCTTCATTATTGTAATGCAGCCTTTCATGTGATTTCTCTATGTAACCGATAATGTTCTTGAGCTTGCATTTCACAGGAAAGGTTATTTTTGAAAAGAATAAAGAAAATCCTTATCAACCTACATGCTTGTTGTAGGAATGCCAACTCTCTTACAAGTGCAGGTCCATCCATTCCTTTATTTTGATGTAAAAAAATCTCCTGGCCTGCAACTACAACATGTAAGAGGCATTGCAGGCAGAACTTGATCTCATCTCACTCTGAAGACAGCAGGGCCTTTCTCCCCCAGAATAAATCCCAAACAAGCCCCCCTCCTGCTCCCAGCTTAACTGGCAGCTTCAGCAACAAGAGATAAACTTCAACCTACGTTTTCTTTCCAAGCTTAGTCGTTCATTACTTTTTTTTTTCCTCCCACACCTGCCTTGATCCCCTGCAAGAAGCAATTACCCAAATGATATTGTGGCTGGGGATAACTAAATATCCCTCCTGATACAAGGCACTGATATCACAGTGGCTTCTACAGGTCTCAACAGATTTTGTGCAGCATGCCTCAAAATAAAAGGGCCCTCCTCCTAAGTGGTCTTTGAACCTGCCCCCTGTTAAAAGCACAGCTTGCAGAAAGGAAAGAGAAAATGGCAAAATCTCAAGCCTGGAGCATTTGGACCAAGTGCAAATCCCTAAGAAAGGTAAAACACTCAGTTATTTGACAGTTCATAAATGCTGAGGAGTCTCTGTCCTTGTTTAAGATTGTTGGAGGATGAAGAAAAGGTTCAAACTCTCAGACTTTCATTCAGGACAGAAAATCACATTTCTGGGACAAATGAGCTCCCAAACAGAAAGCATTTTTTAAGCAACTCTCTATTTTCTGGCACCACCAGAAGATACAAGTAAATCTCCAGATGAGTGTGGGGAGTCCAGGTGCCATTGGGCAAACACCATTCACCAGAAACTCCACGTGGCAAAGTCTGCCCTCAAGGGAGCTGGAGGGGATTCCAGAATCCTGGAATGTTTGGGATTGGAAGGGACCTTCAAGACCATCCCGTTCCAAGCCCTTGACATGGGCAGGGACACTGGACCAGGCTGCTCAGAATCCCAGAAATGTAAAAAACGTGTCTGGAGGAGGTCATCACTCATGGCTGCAGATCTGAGCTGCCAGCCCTCAGCAGAGGCAGCGTGGTGAGTGGGAAAAAAAGCAAAACCTGCTGAAGGGCCAAGGCATAGATTTTCTGTAATTAGCAGCTGATGCCCATTGATTTTTGAAATAGCAACTCTTTAAAACGAAGCAGGTTGCACAATGGTCCTGGCAGCCAGGGAAATGTGCCTGAGCTCCCAGCTCTGCTCCAGTGACAGATAAAAGTGCCACCAGCACGGCACAGAGCAGCACTGAGGTGTGTCCCCAATGGGGCAGGGGCTGCCTCTAAACCCCCTTCTATTCCAGACCAATTTGTGCAAATAAACACCAACATTTCCGAGCCTTGATTGACTGAAGTCAGTGAGAAGGTCTCTGCTGACTCCACTGGGCTCCAGATAAGGTTCTTCAGTTCAGCAGCTCCCAAAATGCATCTGCTTTTCTGATTTAGTGCTATTGTTTGATGCAGGTCAAAAACCAAACGAGCCTTAATTAGCTTCAAACTCAGTTCCCCGTGTTTACAGCATCCTGGTTTATAGCTCTGTGCTCCATTCAGGTATGGCCAGCCAGCTGTGAACCCCGGCTGCTCTTAAAATACCTGTTTGTCTCACTGACCACAAAACTGCATTTCTAAATCCTCACATAATCGAAGGTGCACTAAAAATAGAGGAAATTCTTGCATATCAGGGCAAGGAAAAAATGCACGCAACTTCTTTGCTCACTGATGCAACCAAAACACCCAGGAGTTATTATAATGTGCATTCCCTTGACAGAGACTTTTATTTCATGCAAATTACTATGATTAAGATTCGAATGCTTTTTTTCCATTTTCGCACATTACTTAATCAATGTGAAGTACTGTGTAAAAATTGCATCTCTTCATAACAGTGATTTTGACCAAGTCAAGTGTTGCTGCTAGAATCCTAATCCAGACTTGTGATTCAATTATCATTTAGAGACTTTCTAAATTCAAATTAAGGTTACAAAAAAAAAAAAAAGAGAAAAAGTTAACATCAATATGGATCATTTGTAGGTTTTATCAAAACAGCTTCCTGTTGCAAGGGAATGCAAAGCATGTTGGATTCTTTCTGTTTCATTTCCTTCTTTAACTAAACGTGAAAAATATACAGTGCTGCATGGAATGTGAGCATTAAAATTTGTACCCTGGGACACTTCTTGCTCATATTGCATTGTTTATAGTTTATAGGCAGCCATCCCAAGAGCTTGAGAGAATATTTAAGCTCTGGATTTGGGCATCTGATTGAAACAACCACATTACCACAACTTCATGAGTTGTCTGTTCTTCAGCTGAGTCCCAGAAATTCATCTCATAACCCAGAGTGGGTGTCTGCTTCAGTCCTCAGAGCTACAATTACCTAAAAAAAACCAGGTACAATGTGTTAAAAACCTCCCTGTTCTCGGTGGTCTGCATTAAAATTTAGATGGAATATGCATGTACATGATGCAAGCTGCCCATGAACTGCAATAACCTCATTATTTCCTGTGTTCTCATGCAGTCAGGTGAAATATTTCATGGTTTTTGTGGGGGATAAATTCACATGGGTGTGAAGGTCATTGAAAACCATGACCTCTTCCACATTCATGGAATCCCAGAATGGTTTGAGTTGGAAGGAACCTTAAAGCTCATCCCATTCCAACCCCTTGCCATGGGCAGGGACACCTTCCACTATCCCAGGTTTCTCCAAGCCCCATCCAGCCTGGCCTTGGGCACTTCCACATATGCAATTCATACAACTTGGCACTGAAATTCCTCCCTGAAAGCCAGCAGTGCTGGTAGCAAGCACTTTTGGGAAATAAACCCCCAGCTACTCAACAAAAAGAATCCAATCAGTGGAGGACTTGCTACATCCCTTGGCCCCAGAGATAACACAAACTATTCTGGAGAGCATTAGCCTGGAATGCTTAATGTAACGCCTCTAGATTTCACAGGCTAGCTAGAAAATTACATTTGCATTAATGTTTTTGGCTAATTATTCTCCTACAGCCAGCTAGAAAGGTTACCTGGTCTCTCAAATCTGGTATGTATCTAGTATGCTAGCAATTTCCCTTCCTTTTCATTCCTCACAGGACAGAAATTAGACATTGTCATTCCATATTATTTGCGACATGTTGACATTATAATTTAAAAGGATGCAGCAGTCCCGAACAGCTGGAGAGTAATCCTGAACAATCCTTGACAGTTTCCTTTGGAGGATGAATGCCCCTCCCTGGAGGACTGCACAGTCTCTTATTTTAAACTAACAGCTAATTTTAGACAGTTTGCCCTCTCAGAAATGCACGCCACAGAGACTTCTCTACATGGTGAACAGCAGTGACCAGAGATAAGCACCCACACAGAAAAAAAGAGAGAGCTCTGAAATAGATTTTTTTTTTTTTGCTCTTCTAAGAGACATGACTTGTTTGCTGGATTGCCTGGTGGAGCCAAGGAGGGGCTCTGGTTGCTGAGCCAGCCCTCCCTCGTGCTGTGCTGAGCTGAAAGCTCCTTGGATCCCACACACACTTTGGTTTGCTGCTCCTCAATTGAGGGAATTGCTTTAAGCACAGGGGATTTTTTTTGTTCCCCCAGATATCCAACAATTTCAGCCCACTGGGATTGGAAGTCCTTGCTCCTGGAAGGGAGCAGGAAGCAAACCTGCAGCAGGGTCAGGCTTTATTTCTGTCTCTCACAGGTCTTGGGTGCACGGAGGGATGAGGGACGAGACAGAAAAGACCTTGGAAGGTGGAAAACAGCTTCATATGGCTTTGCCTTGTGGGTTGTTGGGAGAATGGAGGAATGGGAGCTGGGGATTCTTGTCACAGACATCTTTAATGAAAAATCCTTTCCTCAGGACTTTTCCTCCTGAGAAGCTGAGAGTCCTCAGGAACAAAATGTAAACAATGATTATCTGCTGCTGTGGAATGCAACAGGTGCATCTGTGATTGGTCTCATGTGGTTGTTTCTAATTAAAGGCCAATCACAGTCAGCTGGCTCAGACTCTCTGTCCAAGCCACAAACCTTTGTTATCATTCCTTCTTTTTCTATTCTTAGCCAGCCTTCTGATAAAATCCTTTCTTCTATTCTTTTAGTATAGTTTTAATATAATATATATAATAAAATAATAAATCAGCCTTCTGAAACATGGAGTCAGATCCTCATCTCTTCCCTCATCCTCAGACCCCTGTGAACACTGTCACAGATTCTCCTGCTGTGCCCATGGAACAGAGCTCCATCTCCTCTGCCCTCCTGCAGCTGCAGTGTGGCCTTGAGGACAGGTTCAAACACTCCCTACCACTCACTGCTTGTGTCTTTAGCAGTAACACCTCTTTTTTTTTGATCTTTCTTTTTAATTTTTTTCTCTTTTTTCTGGCCCAAAATCCTGACTTCACATCACCATGCTCCTGGGGCATCCCAAAGGTGGCAGCTTGCAGATCAGACACCAGCCAGGTGACCCCTTTGTCAGACCTGTGGGGTATTTTTTGTTCAGCTCAAGGGTCAGCAAAAACTGCTGAAATGATTCTTGGTTTATTTTGTGTGTGGGGTGGCCTGAGCAGGAGCAGATTTGGCTGGACAAGCAAGAAGCACAGCACAAGTGTTGTCAGGGGAGCTGGGGCCACTGCCCACACAGAAAGGAGCTCTCCCCAAAAAGCTGCTTCATGCTCTGCAGCTCCTTTCTCTCCTGGGTACAACAGTATGAGCACAGAAGGGCTGAAGGGATAAATACTCTGGGCCATGAGCTGAGGAAAAGCCCCCTCTGCTCAAATAAGTGTAAGGCTGGGTCAGAGCTGTGCTCAACCTCATTTTCGCTGGATTTGCATCAGTGTCTGGTCACTGCTGATGGGATCCTGCTCTGTGGGACCACTGAGAGGCTCTGGTGGGGCTGTGGCCCAGCCTTTACCCTGTGCAAGGTTTTTTCCTCGATGCACAGCTCCTCTGGGAGCAGTTCTGCCTTTTCAGAGCAGGAATCTCTGCTGGCTGCAGGATAGAACTGTCTGGAGTTGGGCAGTGCTGGATGATGGGCCCTGGGATGTCAAGGGGAAACTCACCACTGGCTTCAAGGACAACAGCTTGAGGGCCCTTCTTCAGCTGTCTGTCAGTCAGGAGTTTGCATCATGGCTCCTACCAGCTAAACATTTCTATCAAATGAGAACAGTGCTCCAAAGAAGAAAGTCTGACACAAAAAAAAAAAACCCACAAAAAACCCAGAAATATTTCCTGGTTCTTTTTTCTCTAATTAAGAATTACTTCCCTCACCTCTCAAAAATCTAATCTGGGTGCTGTACTTTTAAGGAAGAGAATACTTCCCTTGCAGAATTTAGAGCAGAAAGCTTAAAAACCCAGGGTTTGGACTGAGGCGATTTTAAAAACCATTTCACTGTCTTTATTCTGTAGCTGAAGAAGCCAACAAACCATGCAAAACAAAACCCTGTGAATGTAAGAGACTGAGTGGAGTGATAAAAACCCACCTCTGCAAGGCCTGTGTGGGGAGGACTTGCTCACAAGAGTGATGCTGCTCCTGTGAAGAAACATTTCTAAGCTCCCAGTAAAGCTGAGCAGGTGTCTTGGTTTGGAAAGCCAGGTGTGTGCTAAGGAAAGCAGGAGACTCCCCTGAAATGGAAAATGTAACCCCCCTCCCTCCAAATTGTTATAATTTTGAAATTAAGGGGCTCTCAGGCAAAGATATGGGAGCAGGAATAACAATAATTTTCTTTATCAGGAAAATTAAAAATACAAATGCCGAGGAGAAGTCAAGATTCATTCTCTTTTCCTGAGACATTCATTGCCCTAAAACCCAGAGTCTGAGCTGTATTTTTCACTGAGGACCAGGTGCATCCAGCTAAGAGAGGACCCAAGGAGCAATTCCCCTGTGCACAGAAATGGAGGAGACAGTGAAGGAAATTCTCATTATCCTGGGTCCTTCCGAACTCATTCTCAAGCAGTTGTTAGAAATGTGAGCTCAGCCAGTTGCCTCTCCAGAAAGAATAAGATAAAACACAATGAAATGGCTTAGCAGAGTTTTTGAACCCTGATATCCCTATTGATTTTCCATGGACAGCAGGCAGTGATGGACAGGGACAGCGCAGTGCCCTCGGGTTGGTTTGCTTATGCTGAGATGCACAATGTGTCTAAACAAGTCCAGTTTTACTAGAAATTGTCCCATGGAGCACAAGTCACCCCTTGTCCATCACCATCCCTCAGATCAGCTCCCACCCCATTATTCTCCTTTGAGTGTTGAGTTGACACAAATCTGTTTAAAAACCTCTGATGTGACCTGGGAATTGCAGTGGGAGCCACAAGCAAACCAAGTTGTGGGTGAGCCTTGCAAACTCTGCTCTTTAAATGACCTTGAGACCCTCTCTTTATTTCACACAGGCCTTTCCAAACCATTCCTGGTGGGGAGAAACCAGAGGTGTTGGTGGAAGAATGGCTCGTGGGATGCAGAAGGAAATTCCTGCCTGAGCTCCTGAACCATGACACCCTCAGAGGGCTCATCCAGAACCTCATTCCCTGCTCTCATCCTGTGACTGGAGGCCTCCTGGAGCTGGTGGGCCCTGCTAGGTGAGCAGATTGCTCAGGTGAGGCTTTCTCCTGCAGTTTCTAATATCTGAACGTGCAATGAGAGACATGGACGGTTCTGGCCCCAAATACCCATCCCCAAATCAAGCCTGGTACTAAATGGGAAAGAAAAAACTGTATCTCCCCATCTCAACGCTTTTTTAATCAGTGAAAATGCATTCTAACATGCCTTTGAAGAAGACCTCCCCTGACTTGCTTCATCACTGGCAACAGAATCCATCCCTATCCACCCAGGGCAAAAAGAAAACATTTAAAAAAAAAACCCTCCTTATTTTCTTTTCCCCTCGCACATTTTCAATTAAAATAGATTTATGCAAGCTATACTGAATGTGCCACAAATCTCTTTGCATGGTTAAAGTTGATTAATTGGGGCGGGAAGTGAAAATTAAGAAATGGCAGCAGCTCCCAGAGCACAAATGGGCTCTCCTATGCCTTGTGGGTGATGGAGCAGCCGCAGAGGTGCTGGAGCTGGCTCTGCCTGCAGGAGAACAGCCTCCTGCACCTTGGCTTAAACACTCCAGAGCAAAGCTGGGGTGTGGGGGGAGGAGGCTGGCCTCAAAATAATGTGAGTATAATCCTCAAGATAATCAATTTCTTACAGATGTTTTGTAAACTTCCGTGTTGGAGAGCGCAAGCCATAGTACTTTCTAAATCCCCAGGGCTTGTACTTGATATCCATTTGTTATTTCCTAATGCCATTCAATCTTTTTTTTTCTCTTTTTTTTTTTTAATTTTTATTTTTTATTTTCTGAAGCTTGCAGCAATAAGCCTGAGCCTCACATCAGCAGTTGCCACCGCCCCTGCCATTCCTCAGCGAACTTTGCACGTGTTTCCATATTCCTTTTCCTTACACTCCCCATAAAAGCATTATCAGGGAAATTCAAAAGCAAGCAGAAAACTGGCATAGCTAATTTAGGCTAATTAGTATGGCAGAAGCTGAGTCTTCTACTTCAGAGGTTCCCATGCCCTCCCATGTCTCCACCTGATCGCCTTGTCCAGCAGCAAACCCAGGAGGCAGCTCCAATTATATCATAACCTCTTCAAACACCAAGCCACTCAAGCTAATTTTATCCTATTAAACAGACTGAAGGATTCAGAAGAAAGGTTCTCCCCCAAAAGCTTCAATTACCAGTGTCCCTGATTACCATCTTTACAATCCTATATGCTACAGTTAAATACTTTTTTGCTTAGTGTTGCTTTCTTGATTTAGATGAAAAGCGAGTATTAAGAGCATGTCTTTTCAACTCAGGCAAGTGACATTCATAAAAAAAAGAAAAGGAAAAGGAAAAAGAAAAAAAGGAGCCTCTCTTGTTATTAGCATGTTTAATCAAAGTCAAGTTTAGAACCGCTCAAAGACAATGTAACTGGGGAAATGTAAACATCCCCTCGCATCCAGTGGCATTTAAAGCAGCCACAGGTAACTGCCAAGAACAGCAGTGATGGCCAAAAGTGTCAGGGCTGGAAGGAAAATAGAATACAGAAAGAAAACAGCAGGATCTCCTGAGGAAAGGAAATGTGGAATGGTGCTGGGATTAAATCCCACATCACTAATCAGCAATAAAGAGAGAAAACAGCCCGGGGAGCTGGGCTGGTTCATCCTTCCTTGCAGCAGCACGGGGTGGCACACTGTCACACCTGGCCAAGCACTCACCTGGGTCACAGGTGTGCCTGGCCCCAGTCCCAGGGTGGGACTCCCTCTCTCCATTCCTGTGACTGCTCTTAGGGCCAGGAGTTCACTGGAGAACAGCTGGAGAGCAGCTGGAGAGCAGCTCCCCGTGTTCCTGGCCAGTGCCTCCTCCCAGGGGACAACAGATGGGAATGTGGAAAATACATACATACATATATATATATACATATATATACATATATATACATATATATACATATATATATACATACACACATACATATACATACATATATATATACATACATACATATATATACACGCATATACACATATATATAGATATATATACCTACATATATATATATACACACACATATAGACACACATATATACAGATATATATACATATATGTATTTCCCATTTTCCCCACTGTTGTAGAGGGGAATATATATATGTATGTATGTATGTGTATATATTTATTAAATAAATAAACAATTAAACAAACAAATAAATATATACATATACATTCACATATATACACACCTATATACACCTATATACATATATACATATATACATATATATGCACGCACACACACATATATTATATATAAATATTCAGTTTATAGATATATACAATATATACATATATACACACACATATATATATATGTTTATATAATGTATATATTATACATCATATATACATATATATACATAATATGTATATATACATATATATGTATATATGTGTGTGTGTGTGTGTATGTGTATATATATGTGTGTATATATTACATAATATATATATAAACTGAACTTGGGGTAAGTTCAGGTGCTGGCAGTACCATTTATATGGTATGGTATATGTTATATACTGAAAGCATGTATGTGGAAACATCACAAGGATTTTTATCACCTGGGAACTTCCACAGCACAAATCATAACAAAACCACATCTAGCATTTTTAGAAAGGAACTTATTCTTTGCCTTCCCCAGCTAGACTAATTTTTTTTATTCCTCTTCTTCCACTGACAGTAATTGTTTCAAACACACTCACAGCTTAATATTCTTTTTTTCTTTTGGGTCATCCCATCTTGTTAGCTCCCAGCCCTTCACAGGCTGGAGGTATTTGGGGGTTGGATTTCACTGCTAATCTACTCCTCCTTGCAGTTGAAAATGAGCATTTTTCTTTTCCTCTAGAAACAAACAAACAAACAAACAATTTCTGTCGTTTCACAGAAATTGAATGAGTTTCACCCAATTGCCCACACTCCGGGTGATAGGGAGGTGCCATTGTCTGAGGACAATGATTCTCATGCAAATGAAACAACAGCTAAACAAGAATCCTCCCTATCTCTGTTTGGGCCAATTTTCTTAACGTTTCAGCAGAGCTTAATCTGTTGGCAGAAGTGTTTAGGCCCATTAACAGCTAAAGTCACAGAGTCCACAACTCACCCTGCTGACAGTAAACACGGAATTTGAGGAATGGCCTTTAAACAATGGCTAAGCCACAAACCATTTTGTCATCAAATGCTGTGAAAGGCATACGGGCTGATGATTTTCTTCCTTGGGTTACAGCGATTTGAAAGGCCCCGAGTGCCCAGCACCCTCCAGGCTTGGGTTACAGCTGTTCTATTTGCCTCTCCAGCCCTGTGCTGCAGGTGTGCTGCCCACGAATTGCTCATTCCAGGGCTTCATATTATTTATTTGTGTTGACTCGGAGGCCGGGGCCACCCTGTGCTCAGGACAACACCAAGCTCTGTGTCCTGCAGGGCAGATTCCTGGATTTAATTGTGTTCAGGGAATCCTGTGCCTAAAAATCCCCCATTGCTGAGGAGCTTTAAGATCCCTTTCCATCCTATGACTCTGTTCCTGTGGAAAAGATAAAATTTATCAAGGGGAAGAGAAATATGTGGTAATTTCTGAATAATGGATTGATAAATAAAACCCAAAAGGCTTGAATCCTGGCAGCTGGGATGGGGATGGGGATGAGGATGCTGGGGCTGCTCACCCGTGTTTCCCAGTGAGCAGCCCTGCTGGACAGTGCTGCAGGAAATAATTTTGAATCCTACTGCCTGAATGGCACCTGAGTTTATCCCCTTTCCCTGGGAAAAGAAGCACCAAGGGATGGTGGATTGTTGGAATGTTGGGGGACACAAGACAGATGATGGATTTTGGTTGACATAAGAGATTTGATAACAGGATGCCTTGGCAAAAGCAAATGGAACTTTGAAAATTAGACCTGGATTGCAAGAAGATTCATCCCTGTCTCTCTCCATCACCGACAGCAGATGGATGCAACCCCAAAGAAATTTTTCCAAACTTCCCTGGAGTTGTTTGGAGAATTCACCTCTGGAAACTCACAATGCCAACCCCACCTGCCTCCCAGGCACTTTTCTGGTTTTTTCCCAGGACAAACCAAAGAACAGGGAAGGGAGGAGAGGGATGAGGAGCAGGGCAGGTATGGAATGTTCCAGCTGCACACCCAGCCATCCCATACTTTGATTTGTTCAGGCTCCATTCAAACGGCGCAGCATCCACCACTGCCATGAGGAATCCCCATCAGTGTTAGCAGGGAATGAGAGAGAAGGAAGGGGAAGAAAAGTTGGAAAGTGGGAAAATTGGCTGTGCCTGGCACCAGCATGGAGATCTCTTCATCATTCCACAGCTCGGGAATGCCACAGTTCCCTCCTCCACCTCTGGCATTCATTGCCATTGAGGGCAGGTGGAAACACGAGGTTATTTTGGCATGGTGACTTCTGAGCAACACTTTGGCAATTCATTGCCCCAGCCTTGGTGAAGATTGGTCCAAAGCAATAAAAAGACATTTTTTTCCCCAGTTAATTAGTTCTGCAGCAAAGATTCTGGAGTTTGTTGGAATATAAGTGAAATGAAATGAAATGAAATTAAATTAAATTAAATTATGAAATTAAATTTAATTAAACAAAATGAAGTGAAAAAAATCGTAACATAAAATAGACTTTAAAAAAAAAAGTAAAATTAAGAAAGCTTGTGGCCAAATTTTTCTGCCCTTCCATTTTTTTCAATAAATGCTACAGTGCTTCATGGAAGTTTTTTAAAATGAAAAGGTATCAGCCAGTCGATTAAACCATGTTATTCCTTGATGCCAGATTTGTTTCATTTATATCTTTAGATCACCACGGTTACAGTGACACTGCTGCCAACTGCTAATTAAATGTGGGAGGAAAGGTTTGTGAGGCTTTTTTTTTTTACAGATGGCAATTGGGAACTGCTCTGGTGCTGCCAGTACCAAGCCACAGGGGTGAGAGCAGAAATTGATTTTTCCCATTTTTTCTTCTGTACAATTCCCAGTGATGTGGCTCCAGACAGCCTCACCTGTGTGAGGAGGTGGCTGCTGGGTGTGGTGTTGGATGGGGGCACAAAAGCTCATCCCAGCTCCTGCTGTGGTGGCCCCATCCCACCTTTCAGCCCCTCACAGGAGCATTCAGCTCCAGCTTTCCAAGCTGATGTGAACAGATGGAGAGGCTGGGCATGAATTATGTGAATGAGAGTTGGAAGCACAAGGAGAGGATGAAAATTAAGAGTTTAGCATGGAGCAGACACCTTTATCAGCAGCAGCAGGACCACAGGGATGTATTTTCCCAGAAGAGTGTGACAACAGCACTCCACAAAGTTCACTTTTTGCTGGGCTGAAAGCTCTTTTCTCTATTTTTAACGTACTACAGAGCCCCTATAATTCCCAAAATGCCAACCAGAAATACTCCTTGGTAACAAAGTGGAGTTTATGCAGCAAGCAAGCCTTTGGATCTACAAGGCAGCATCAAAGAGGGGATCTAATGAAATTTTAAAAAGGAACAAGCCATAAAACTCAGATCAAAGACTCTGAATCGTTTTGCTTATTTCTGACAGACCTGAACATTTCTTGGGAGAGTTTCTTCTGAAAGAAATAAATAAACCACCCTCTTAAAGCCACAGCAGGACATTCCCCCATACATTTACATAAATGTACACACACACACTTATGTATACAGAGAAAATGCCCACAGAAAATCAGTTTGCAAGATTTGATTCTGCAAGACTTTGCTCAGGATGTCTGGATTTGGATGTGGGAGAGGAGCCCAGAGTGCCAGGCTCCAGAATGAGGAGGCACAGCTGCCTCATCTGGCTGAGCAAGGCATTTATAAGGGACTGATCCCAGGGTGCAGAGCAGAGGTGCTGAATGAATCACGAAATTGAATTTATTAGAATTATCAGACAGACAGGCAAGAAAAATCTGACTTGTATTGAGCGTGCAAGGACATGCCATCTAATTTGGAATTTTTCACTCCCCTTTTAGTAATTCAAAAGATTTTGGATTCACAGCTTTCCTTTTTCGGGGGAAGGTACAGATTGAAGCTGGGTATTTTGCTGAAAAGTATTTATTTTTCTGGGTGTTATCAGAAGTGACAATGATCTCAGCTTAATCCAGATAATCAGAATGTGCAATCAGACACCACGCGGTGTTTCTGCCTGCAGGTGAGGCCAGAATTAAAACACCTGAGTGATCCAGAGGCCTTTGGTGGGCACCAGAACCCTCTGTCCATGGCCAAGGTTCTCTGCTGCAAAGTGAGGCAGAGATGGGCTCAGAATTCACCTCTCCATGGACAGGGTGTCATCCCAAACACGGGGTTCCAGTTTTGGGGAGTGCCAGGATCTCCTTTTGGGTTACCTAAACCCAGACACAAAACTTGGCAAGCCCAAACTTCCACCCCAAACGTGAGCATGGCATGAATGGAGCAGTGAAAGTTAATCAGCATCATTAAATCTGTCAGAGCAGCAGGTTATTAAAATCACCACCATTCGCTCTTGGAAATGGGAACAAAAAATTATGCCCTGGCTTTCTGAGCCTGTTTGTCTTGTTTTCCCACACTGCTCATGAATTACTCCAGTATATTACAATGTCCTCTATCCATCTTCATTAGCATTGTGAGCAAATTGTATTGGGCTGTAATGCAGCAGGTTTTTTTGTATTTTCTTCTTTTTTGGTATTGTACAAACATACACGGTGTACAGAAAATGGGCAATTTAATATGAAAAGAATATTGTGCCTCAGAATTTTTATTTTCTAAACAGTCATTTCAGTTGGGAATTATTGCACGATTTGTGCATAATTTCTCATGGATAGTTATTTAAATATAAATAGGGAAAATATGTAAGTCCATATGGTGGCTATCTACCCTTTCTTGATGCTTCTCCATATTTTTAATAGTGCAATAAACAAAAGATAAAAACATCTCTAAGCCACACACTAGTCAAAAGAAGATAATTGTGCCTCTATGTGTTTATTGTAATTTGAATGTGCTTCAATTAACTTTCCTCAATATTTCCCAGTTCTTTTAAAAGAAACTTAAATTGGTTTTTATTTTGTGAAATTTGTTTTCTGTGCAATAAGGAAAAAAAAAAAGAAAACCACAATGCCTTTGTTTACCTCATTATGGATACATCCTATGCAGGAGTGAAGCTCAAACTCTTTATTCCCAACAACCTTTATTTTATTTTTTCCATTCTCACATGCTTCTTATCATACTTTAAGCAAAAATACCAAATTTCTAGTGCTCCCGAGGAAGAGGCAACTAATCATCACTCAATATATCACATATCAAAGTGTGGTGAAACATTAAAATGGCAGAAAAGCAAACTCTTGCACTTTTGCACTGCACTTTTAAAAGATGAGAATTTATTACCCTTTCCTCCTCTAAATCATCAGGGCCACCAGAACAGAGAGAATATATCTGGAATGCTTGTTGTAATTAACCTTGAGGCTTTTATTTAAACAAGGTCAAACATTTTAACAGCTTTATAAATCAAGGTTGGGTCCGCGTGGCTCTACAGCATCAGGCTAATGACAAAATGCACACGGAATACTTATTAAACAGCATTTATTTACAGGAAAAAAAAATATCCTGCAGGCTTCAGGGGCCACACCCCCAGGCAGAGCTGGCACTGGGGATGGATATCCAGCTCCAGCCCCGACCAAAAGCCCCAAGGTGATCTCTGGAATGCTGGAATGTGCTTTTTTTAGCTGCTTCCAAGGAGCCCAGCCCCAGGTATGGGCAAATTAGGTCATCTGCAAATGAAGTGCATTTTAAATGTGATTGCAAAATTACAGGAGGTAGATTGCAAACATCCCAATGTCTGCTGTTCCTGTCCTTAATGTTGTCTGATTTTTATTTACTCTTTCTCCTGTGGCAGCCAGGTTTTACTGGAAGGAGAAGGAAGGAGGACATGTGAGTTGAGTAAGATGAACTACTGCCTCATAGTGAACATTAACCAGTCTCTAGAATTAACACCTTTGGATTCCTCCAGCCATTCTGGGTTATCTCCTCTTTATTAATAAAAAGTGAGTTATTTATGAGTAATTTTTTTCTGCATGGGGAACATCAGTATTTCTATTTTACACTGTAAATAAACAACAGCTTTCAAGTCACCCTCGTTCATAGTTTCACACTGTTCAGAGTCAATATGAAGAATATCACAAGTCACAGTGCCTGACACAGTTCCTTTGCCTGGTGCTCCTCTTCACAGCCATCCCTTACCAAAAATCCTCTCTGAAATCAAGGAGATCCACAAGGACAAGAGATGGTCACCTACATGTGTGACCCTCCTGATGCCTTGGGAAGGCTGACCTAGAACAGAGACTGGATTGAGTTAAAGAATAAAGTAGGGATTTATTGAAAGGCCTCAATGGATCCACCTTGGGCAGCACCAGAGCCCAGCCAGGGCTGCACCCAAGATGAACCAAAATGGTCACAAAATGGACAACTGGTCACAGGGTCTCTCACTTTTATCAATTTTGCTCCATTTGCATCTTGCAGTTCATTGTCCCATTCCAGCTTTAGCCCAGGCAGTCCCACCCTGCTTGTTTTTCTCTCTCCAGCCCACGGTGTTTGTGCTCTGGGGCTGAGATTTGGATCATTTGTCCTTGGTGCCCAGCTGGAGCAGGAATTGTTTTGTGCACAGAGCTCACCATCCCCTCATATGAATCCCAGACCCACACACTAAAGCAGCACAGAACCTGAAAATTATAAAAGCTAAACCTGAGGCATCAATCCCAGCTGTAAAATACCCAGCATCCTTTCCCTAAATGGCTCAGGTAATTTCTCCAATTTCTCCTCAAGTATTTCTTGGCTGTGAAATGTCTTTTCTCAGCCTCATGGTGTATGAATTACCCAGACCACACTCCATGCTCGCTCTCCTGAATTTCACATCTGGTTTGCCACGACCACCTCCCACTATGAGCTCTGGGTGCCTGGAAACTTTGGTGCTGCTGCAGCTGGGAGATCCTCCTAAACCTAAACCTAAACCTAAACCTAAACCTAAACCTAAACCTAAACCTCATCCCTGTCACCTGGCCACAGAGTATTCTGTCATGGAAGCACAGGATGGTTTGGGTTAGAAGGGACCTTAAAGATCATCTCATTCCAACCCCCAGCCAAAATCACATCCCACCAACAGTGAGGGTGAAGAGAGAAACACTTTCCATCATCTGCATTTACAATTTTAATTGACTTCTCCTTCTTAATTTGCTCCCCTCCTTTGCCCTCCAATACTGAGCATTCTCGCTGCTGTAGAAACCCCCAGGAAAAAAACAAAAAACAAAAAACCCCAAAAATCGACAAACAACAGTTGTGCTAAATAAGATTTTTATGTGTGGGTGTTTAAGTATCTGCATGAAGCAAATTTCTACCCTCTCCTCATCAGAAAGGGAAGGGGACCATGTGAGTGATGTGACCAATTACCGCCGAGCGCCCCAGAGCAGCTCCTGAATATTCACGTCCAATTGCTCCTCGGGTGGAACAATTGGTTTGAGCACTTTGAAAAGGCAATGATGTCAAATGTGCGGCGTGATTAAACGCGGCGAAATTACCAGCCGTTCAGCTGAAAGAGCAGCTCTGTTTCCCTCCCAGGGTGATTCTCCTCTCGAGTTTTGCTCTGATGGGAGCAGGGAACACCCGGATCTGTCAGGGGCAATGGTGCAGCTGAGTTTTGGGGGCAGCACGGACAGGGATGCTCATGGGAGCTTTGCTAAGGGTGCACCAAGCCAAAATCCTCCTCTTCACCCTCATCTTCCTGCAGAACCACACCTCTACCCCAGCTGGAGAAAGGCAGGTGTGAATTTTGCAAGCATACCCTGGTGTAAATGTGATTCCAATCAAAGATTTTCAGGGCCAAGTGTCTGTGGGTTGAATTGTCCAGAGAACCAGCAAAGGCTTTGCATGTTCCATCAATACCACCCACATTTGGGAGCTTCCTGAACAGGCAGGGAGCACCCCAAACCCTCAGTCCTGCTGTTTGGTTCATGCTTGTTTCTATTATCACTGAAAACGGCTTATAATTATAAAAAATAGATCATTAATTCTGCCACGCTGTTTTAAAAATGCTTGTACAACATATCATACTTCAGTTCTGTGAGTGACTCATACCCATCCAAGCGTTTTTTGTTGCAGTACACAGAGCAGTGTGTGCTTCCCAGATGGCAGAAGGGAGCTGGGAGCATCCGTGAGGAGGAAGAAGGGAATGCATCCTGCAGGATCACATCTTCTGCTGAGCCGCTGTCAGGGAGAGGGCCGCAGCAGCACTGCCCAGCTCCAGCTGCACAGGTCTGAACCCACCTCTGGAATCAGTTTCTGTCCTCCTGGTCCCCCTTTGAGGAAGGTGATTCCCATTATTGTAAAAAAAAAAAAAATTTTTTTTTCTTCTTAACAAGCTATTGCCACACATTTTGTGAAAGTGAAAAAAGGCTTCTCAGTACAGAAGCCTAAAATGATGAAACAGCCTTTATAAAATCCTCCCTGAAACTAGAGAACTTTTTCTTTTCCATCCTTTCTTCTTGTTTCCTACCCAGAGATCTGGGCTAATTTTCCTTATCCATAGGCTCCCCCATGCCCTCAAAAAAAAAAAAGGGGGGGGGGGAAGACTGTATTCACTAATTATACATCCTGAAAAGAATTTGGTTCAGTGTAAGATGATCCTAGTGATATGCTAATCCTTTTTTCTGCTTGGTGCAGCCTGAAGCCTGTGTCTAACATTTTTTTCAACTGTATGACAATAAAAGTTGTGGCAACAAAAGGAATAAATGGGCAGCTAAAGAAGGTATAGCTGAAACACATGGCAGACCAGTTCTCTCCTCTCCTTCTGGCTGCTCTTTTGTAGGCTCTGGTTTGGTATCCTCAAGTCAATAGCCGAAAGCCAGCCACCTTAGCAACTTAGTATGACACCCAAGCCCTCTCTCTTTACATTCATGAATAGTCAGCAAGCAGCAGACAAAATAGAACTAATCTTTTTTGACAGAATTGTTCAATTTTAGAGGAAAGGCTTTTGAGGCACCTTCCATACATTTGCAGAATATGAGGCAACAATGGCCACCACCACATTTTGGACAAAAGGACGACCAGGGGTGCGGGTGCGCGCACGCACCACGGCCGTCAGCAGAAAATATTGCAGCCAAGTTCCAGCCACTGCAGGATGTGCCCATTGTTAGGGGGAAGGCTGGCAGGCAGGAAAATAAATTAAAAAAAAAAAAAAAACAACAAAACCAAAAAACCTCCATTGTTTTGTTGCTGATTATTAAACATACACATCCCGATAATGTGTGATTAGGGTTATTTGTCTCGATTAGCCCAAGTTAAGGGAGCTGATTAATATCCACTCTATAATTTCCTGTCATAGGCTGATAACTTCATCCTTTTTTTTTTTCTCCCTCTCTTTGGACCAATGAATCTTATTGCAAAACGCATTCAAAATCCTGCAGGTTCTCGCCTGCATTTAAAAGCTGGTTTTGCCATTTCGAAATCCTGCCACTCACAAGTCCTGTGTGTGCAGGAGGGAAGGGCACTCCTGCTTTTCCCTTCTCTTCCTCCCATTTAATGCAAGCATATCTCTATCTCCAAAGAGAGAAAGCAGGGAAGAGATGATGATGATGATAGTAATAATAATAATACAATATTAATATAGTAATACAATAATTGTACAATAATCATACAATAATAATAATAATAATAAATGCACCCAGTCTATGGGCAAAACCAGAAGTTAGCAACATGGTCCATGCAGCTGCAACACTGCATTTAAAATTCAGTTTACTCCTAGGAAGAGGGCTAATCCTGCCCCTGTAATTCCCTACAGCCAAAATGTACCCCCCTCCCTGAGTGACAGTGCAATGCAAAGACACTCGCACGCTTATCTTCCCCAACCAGATGGCCGACTTGGATCAATGCACACACGCCACGATCAATGGGAGCGATAAAGAATTAGGAAAACAGTGGTACATGCTCCCAGAAAGCTTGTACACTGCATAATTATTTTATGATTCTACACATGGCTACATGTGATACTGGAGTCAAGAAGGAAAAGGATAATTAGAGAGCCAGAAAAGCACCCGTACTGCACTACACACTTTGTCAGTCAGCAGTTCCCACTCGGCTCAACTCGCCGCCCTTATCTCCTCTCCTGCCCCCTTGCAAACGAATTTAGGGAATATGTAAAATATTAGGGGGAGGCGGCTTCTGGGTTGCCGGCACGGGATACGGGAGATTTTCCTGTCCTGTGATACGGCAGCAAAAAAAGTTTTTGTGCGAGGGTGGGATGGTACTGTGTGAGCATCACCTGAGGGTGGCATCCCAGGGCACCCCGAACCCTTCTGGGGCTTTGTTGGGAGAGGGGCACATCCCCATCCAGTCAGTAAAACACAGCTGCACCGTTCCTCTCCGGGCTTGGGGTTTTTTCCCCCCTCCTTCCCTCCCCGGAGCGATTTGGTGATTGGTTCCTTGTATCCAGCCCGTTTTGAAGGGAAGAGCAGGGGAGGGGGCAGGAAAGAGCTGATGGAACGACGCAGAATAAATATCAAAGCTGGACGGGATCTGGGTGGCAAAGAGCACATGAGCGAGATGAGGGAGCAGAACAATGCCAGGCGGAGCGCTGCCCTCGCTGGCAAGGCTGGCAGTGCTTCCAAAAACACCTCGGTGTCACTGCCTGATGCCACCAAGGCACCACCACCTCCTCGTCCCGCCAGCACCAGTGTGACATCCTCTGATTGCTCCTGGGGACAAGGGGATGGGAGAGGCACCACACAGACAGGACCTTCCTGCTGGTGGGACCCGGCATAGCGAAGTCATGTTGTAAATGCAGAGTTGCAGGGGTAGGAAATGCCCAAAATGGGTTGTGGAGGGTTCATCAACCAACCAACCAACCAGAGCAGGGGGTGTGATGGAGAGCTGGAGCTCTGAGTGGAATGGGGCAGTCACCAGTGTCCCTTCTGCAGCTGCTTTTCCAGAAGTGTCACCTCTGGAGACCATGGTCCAGAGATACCTGCCCAGGTCCTTCTAAAAGGAGAGGCTCACCCTGCATCCTCTCACTCTGTCCCAGCAAGGGACCCAAACAAGGTCCAAACAGCATTTTTCAGTAAATAAATGGATAGACATTGTGGTGGTGACATGTTTGGAAATGTCCCTGATGCCACCAAGGCACCACCACCTCCTCGTCCCGCCAGCACCAGTGTGACATCCTCTGATTGCTCCTGGGGACAAGGGGATGGGAGGCACCACACAGACAGGACCTTCCTGCTGGTGGGACCTGGCATGGGCAGACAGGGGTAGGAAATGCCCAAAATGGGTTGTGGAGGGTTCACCAACCAACCAACCAACCAACCAACCAACCAACCAACCAACCAACCAGTCAAGGAGCATGGGATGTGATGGAGAGCTGGAGCTCTGAGTGGAATGGGGCAGTCACTAGTGTCCCTTCTGCAGCTGCTTTTCCAGAGGTGTCACCCTTGGAGACCGTGGTCCAGAGATGCCTGCCCAGGTCCTTCTGCAGGGAGATGCTCACCCTGCATCCCCTCATCACAAACAAGGTCCAAACAGCACTTTTCAGTAAATAAATGAAGAGACGTGGTGGTGATATGCTTGGAAATGTCCATGATGCCACTGAGGCACCGCCACCTCCTTGTCCCACCAGACACCAGTGCGACACCACCCTCTGATTGCCGGGGATGGGAGGCACCACACGGACAGGACCTTCCTGCTGGTGGGACCTGGCATGGGCAGACAGGGGTAGGAAATGCCCAAAATGGATTGTGGAGGGTTCACCAACCAACCAACCAACCAACCAACCAGCTGAGGAGCAGGGAGTGTGACAGAGAGCTGGAGCTCTGGGTGGAATGGGGCAGTCACTAGTGTCCCTTCTGCAGCTGCTTTTCCAGAGGTGTCACCCTTGGAGACCGTGGTCCAGAGATGCCTGCCCAGGCCCTTCTGCAGGGAGATGCTCATCCTGCATCCCCTCACCACAAACCAGGTCCAAACAGCACTTTTCAGTAAATAAATGAATAGACATTGTGGTGGTGACGTGTTTGGAAATGTCCTTTTTAAACACAAGGCTTTAAATTGGGGTCTCTCCTACTGACATTTGACTTGGGTCAAGAGCAAAGCCCAGAGCCCATCTCCTGACATGTGGAATAAAACATCTCTGAGGTGCACTCCAAAAGTACATCCAAGTTACCCCAAAAAGCATCTGCACTTTATTCATCCCCTTACTCAAACACAGCTCACTGGACAGGCAGAGGCCCCAAAATGCAGGGTTTTGAGTAGGTTCATGAGTAGGAACCACCCTTGTGGACCTGTCTGTGAGGCTGGACAGGTGATCAGGGACACCCTCTGTGCCACAAGTCACTCACTGAGCTGGTGCCTGCAGCTCCAGCCATGAACACTTCTGCTGGTGTTATCTGTGAGGAAGGGGATGAAGATGACACTTAGGGACTCCTAATCAAGGTGCACTCACTCAAGGGACAATCTTGGTTGGGATTTAAAAATCCTGGATCATTTATAATCCTGTACAGTGGGATTCCACCTGCTATAACCAGCCTGCTCTGATGGGTGTTGACCTTCACTGGTGTCACAGCAGCACTGTTCCACCTAGCAGGTGTGCAGTGACCAAAGTCTTGGACAGACAGATCTCTGGAAGAGGTGGACAGTGTGTAAGCCAAGTGCCTGTTTCAACCTCATAATCAAAATTTGTCTATGAAAAAAAAAATTTCCAACTTTTTGGACAGACATGAAATTTTTGTTGGCACTTCTGTTTCTTTTGATACTTCACAGCTATGTATGGAAAACCCCTATAATATTTCCTTTCTTTTAAAATTGCCATTTTTGGGTAAAAGTTTTATTAAAGACTTATCTCAAATTGAATATTTATCCTAGAAATTAAAAAAATATATCAGTTTTAGTTCTCAGATTTCTTCCTTTTTTTATGGTCAAATAATGATAGGCGCTTCAGATAAGAGAAGGGAATTGTTTCCAAAATTTCTCATGAGAAATAATTGCCTCCACTAATCATTGCTCCCACAAAGAAAAGGTTCTTTAGTGACACAGGTTCTGCCTTTGGAGTTGGCATCACACTGGGTAACAGCATAATTAGAAACAGAGAGATGTAATAACTCTCCAGGCTGGAACTGATCTGTGCGAGATCGGGTTTGCCTCGCTTGGAGAAGGACTATCCATTTCTGGAGTGCAGTTTAATTACTTCTGTGGTGGCAGGTGGTAAATTCTGCATCTCCCCTGAATGGCAAAGCTCCTCTTCTCCTCAGCCCAGTTCCCTGCACCTGTGTTAGGTCCATCCTCTTCCTCCCTGGGTGTGTCTCTGGTATTTTCCTGCTGTAGCAGCTTTGATGGACAAATTCTTACCCTTTTTTTGGGTAAGAGAAGACCTGGAGCCACAGCTGCAGCCAAAGAAAGCACATTGCCACTCAGAAAGGATTTTTTCCAACCTTCTGTGTATTAGTCAATCCTTCTAACACAGAATTTAATAACCTTACAGATGCCTTAAATTTTGGCAGCTGCCTTGGCTCCCTCAGGACAGGCAGGGATGGCTAAAAAATGTGGGACACCTTGGCCATGTCTGCTGTTTCTTGGCCAAGCTGCTGCCAGAGGTTTTAAATATCACACAGATATCAAGGTGTTGTCTCTAGAATGGCTGGATCATCATCCTTTTTTAACACCCCTGTGTGTTTGTCCTCTGGTGGGGCTGGTCCCTGCCACTCAGGGAGTAATTTGAAGTTCCCATGCCATGGCCCCTGCTCTGGGTGAAGACTGGGAGTGCAAATGTGTGTCCTGTCATGAGAGAGGGTGTGAAAACCACCTGGGACCAGCCCAGCAGCTCAGCAGAGCAGCTCAGGATCCCACCCCTGCTGTGGATCCTCCCTGTGATGGGAGCTCCATGTGGAAAGCCCCCTGATAAAGGAGAACCTCCCGATAAAGGCTGCTATGAAGAGTTTCATGCAAACCTTTTCCACAAAATCTCAGAATCATAGAATCCCAGAATGGTTTGGGTTGGAAGAATGCTTCAAGTCCACCTGTTTCAGCCTCCTGCCATGGGCAGGGACAACTTCCACTATCCCAGGTTGCTCCAAGCCCTGTCCAACCTGGCCTGGAACAATTCAAGGGATGGGGCAGCCACAGCTTCTCTGGGCAAACTATGCCAGGGCCTCAGCACCCTCACAGGGAAGAATTTCTTCTTAATATCACATGTAAATCTCCCCTCTGCCAGTTTAAAATCCAACAAATATAGACAAATCACTTGAAAGAGAATAACTCTGCAGATCTGTTACAAAAGGGGAGCTGAGGTACCTTTGGTGCCTCTCACAGCAAGTGCAGGGTGAGACATCACATTTCTGTGGGTGACAACACTCAACACTGATGGTGTTCCCAATGACTTGCAGGAATTGCTGAAATAAAAATATAATTTACTTCTTAACTATTGAGAACAAATTAGAATTAAATTGTCCCAGAAGGAAGTAGGCTGGCAGAGAAGCAAGCGACAAATTTTTTTGTCTTTTCTAGATGTTGAGGTTGGTTTTGGGTGCTTTTTCTTTTTTTTTTTTTTTTGTCTCTTGCAAAGCTAAATAGCAAATTCTCTCTCTTCTCTTCCCTTATTTCCTGCTTAATTTTAGGTTCCAGTTTTGGCCTTGAACAGTAAAGCTGTTATCAGAGAACAGTGCCTTGGACTCATGGAGGCTCTCAGAAAATACTGGTGCCATCTTCCATAAAACATTTTAAACACATGCTATTTGTTTTTAGTCTCCCTTCTGGTTTTACACCCTACAAAGAGGACATTTAATATGTACAATAGAATTAATAGGCATGCAATGTAAGCAGGACTTACATTCAAAATACACTTCCACAAAACAAAGGAGCAGCTGTGAAAATGTAGAGTCTGCTGAAAATTTTCTACTTGGGTATCACATTTGCTAAAAGATTTACTCTGCAAAGTTTTATCTAATTTCCCATTCATTCAATTAAGGAGAGAGATAAATTCCCAGATCCCAAGAGATTAGGGGGAACTATGTTTAGCTCCCCCTTAGCCTTGCAATCCAGCCCATGTTCAGTTTCATGATTATCACTCTAAAGCTTGTGTTTTACAGGCTCTGGGCTGCTGATAGGGGAGCACCTCCATCTCCCACCAAATCCAGAGGGATTGGGAAGTCCTCAGGGTGGCACAGATCCCTCCAGATCAGGAGGATTCCAACCCCATGGGACAAAACACCCCATTCAGCAAGGCCAGGGCAACTTAGTGAGGGTTGGGTTTTGGGCAACCTGGTTTAGGGAAAGATGTGGGAATTGGAATTTTGGAGCTAGGTGGTCTTTAAGATTCCTTCAAACCCAAACCATTTTAGGGTTTTACAGTTCTGGGAGTGGTATTTCAGCTGTTCTGGAAGGAATGGGCAAAGCTCATGGGTTACCAAAGATTTCAGTGCAAGAAGCAAACACACACCAAAATGTCTTAGAAATGAATCACCTGCTAAAGCAGAGGAGAACAGATGAAGTTAAAATTAATCACTGTTCTCCTGGTATCTTTTATCAGCCTTCATATCCTTTATCAACTTGCTTAAGCAAAGACACCACTATTTTTTTGAACAAAACTATAAAAACTTACCAATGTTTTGTTGAAAATCAGTCCAGAATTCTGCTTTTAATCATTGGGGTAGTTGTTTTCTGGAGCCAGCTCCCTGTTTAAAGGGAAATATGGATCTTGTGGCTGGCAAATGGGTAGAAAGGTTGGAAATGGAGACATTCATCCTGAAAACACTGAGCTCTGAAGGAGATTTCTGCCCATCTCATGCATCAGGAAAAGCCACAGCTGAAGTGTCCTCATGTCCCACCACTCAGTCAGTGGTTGGGAATTGTTGCAGCACAAACACACAGCTGCTCTTGCCTTATTGAATTTATAATTATAACAATGATTCTGGGTTGCAAGGGTGTTTCCTGCTATTCACACCTCCCATGCTTCTGTGGGGAATGGGGATGGGCAATTCCCGCGCCCCACAGACCAAAGGGAAACTGAATTTCCTGCAGTCCTGGTGGGCAAGGTGTCCTCAGGCCCTTTTGTTCCAATCACTAATGAACAGCAGAAGTGTGAGCAGCAGCTCCTTCGTGCATCCAAGGCAAAGCCTTTGGCAGCAGGTTTGATGAGACCATTACCTCTCACATTGATCTGCATTGTCTCAGAAAGTTCTGATTTTTCATCTATTTTCATCCATTCTTCATTCATCCCTAAACTTCTGCTTGGATTGAACATTCTTTGAGGATAAAAAGTCTTGTTGGTGAGGGATTTTTTTTTCCCTTTAAAAGCCACAAACAGGCTGTGGCAACTGTGATATTTCTCCTCCTGCTGCTGCAACTACCCCTGTAATTGGAATTGAACCTCTCTTGATACCTTGATGAAGAATTAATTTCCAAAAGCATCCTCAGGTATGGAGAAGCTTGGAGATTTGAGCCTCAGATAACAAACATGGTTATTTGACAGGCACTAATATAAAATGTTAGCTCCTTCATGTTTCAAAGCAGGAATACTTCAGGACACTAAACAGTCTTTCTTGGATTTTGATGTCTGTTTGTAAAAAAAGTGAATAAAACAAGGCAAATGCTGGAAAAGACCAAAGATTTTATTCTAAATGTTACCAGAAATTTCTGATTAGACATTTGTGAATACACTGCCTGGTTTTAATAGGCTTAGAAACATCATCAGCAATTAATGGGCGAGCCAGAACGATGCTGCACAGTCAAGCAAGGGTAATTGTGCTCATTATATTGCCAGAGATGCAGCTGATCAAAAAGGAAAACACTGCTTTCTCTGAAGGTCCTGCACACTCTTTAGGCGGAATCAGCGCTGAGTTCACAGGCAATAATCAGGCAAAGGAGCTGCTCACCAACCTGTGGTGCCTCACACACCCCCAACACTCACAGGAGGTCTCACACTTCATGTATCTCTTTTTCCAAGGCTATATCTGATTTTTTTAGCCATTTCATCTGAAATAGCCACGTTTATGCCTCAAGGAGCAACACCAGGCTCTGGTCATTCTGCATTGTGGAGGGCAAATGTTGAGGGCAGCAGGGGGTGTGGATATGTCTGCTTATAAACTGCTTTGTGGAGGCAAAACATCCCAGTGAATTTACTAGGAAAGATAAGTATGGTGGAACCCCATTATTACAAAAAGTGAAAAAAAGTGAAAAATCTTTTTTTTTTTTTCTACAGTGACATAATTATAGTCACCCAAGAATGTGAGAGGGGCAATGTCTGCAGGCAGAGGGTAAAGCTCAGCTGGCACAACTGGAAATAGGACAGACAAACCACATTCACAACAAAAACTGTCATTGTTTTTCTAATCCAAAAATTTAGATTTTTTTGGGATTCTGGGATTCTGAAGTTTGGCTTTCCCACTGCTGTCTCTTTCCAGGATGGGAGAACCTGGACCACCCTGAAAAATTGCAACTCCCTCTGCAACCAAAGGTCAGCAGTGGTGACTCCATAAAGGAATTGCTGCCTTTGTTTGGGCCTTGCTCTGCATATGAACAAGCACTTCACCCATTCCCCTCACCCTGGCCTCTGATTTCCATAATTACCTGCATTTATTGCTCACTGTGAATATGATGCATTTAATGCCTCCATTTATCCTAAAGGGGCCTGCAGCTGTAGGTGCTGTGCTGCACCTACAGGTTTCTGTAATGGGCTGGTGCTTTCTTGGCCAGGGTAACCAAGCACCATTTCCCTCCAGGGATGCACAACAGCCTCTCCTCCAAGCCAGCAAGCTGCTGGTTATGGCAGTATTGCTTAGAGATGTCTATTTTTAAAGAAATGCTGCCAATATAATGCCTGCACCCACATTTTCAACAGGGAGACTTGAATTACAACTCACATTTTATCAGCACCCAGTGCCATGTCTTTTAAAGCTCTGTTTCTGAAAAAACATTTCCTTTGCCTCAGAAAAAAGAAAGTTGCTCCTCATGCAAAACTGCCTGTTTAAATTTATGGTGAGGCCTTTAAATTTTTAAGCTTTGTGGGGAAATATTTTGCATGAGAACCACATGTGCAATATTATTTAATTTAATTAATTTAATATTTCATAAAGGCCCAGAGAGGAGACAAAAAAGGGATCATGACGAGGTTCAGCACCAAACTCAATTCTGCATCTCAGCAATAATTCACCAACATAATTCCCTCCAGGACTCACATCAGCTCAGCCTGGAGGAAAGACAGTTCAGGGAAAAGGCTCTGAGCCTTTGGGCACAGATTCCTTCTCTCAGAAGCCAGGAGGTGTAAAAGCCTGAATGAGGGAAGTGGGACTCGAGGTGGCTCTTCAAAATGCAGTTTATCCCATCCAGGAGTTACAGCAGTCCAGGGTTGTGGGTGAACAGAGCTGTGCCCACAGCTGTCAGCTCCAGCTGCAGGCAGGCCTGGACACCCTTAGTTTAGGTTATAAATGCATTATAGACTTTTATTTTGGTTACATTGCATTATATACTTTGCTGAGAATCTTAATACAGTAGAACCAATCTATACCTTAACTTTTACCTATAGCCTATCAGAACTACTGTAATTACCATATTCTTGTTACTCTTCTCCAATCACTAAAAGTTAGTACATTACAAGTTAAGCTAGAAGTTGTTTTTCAGTTTTCTCACAGTGGAAAATTTTGAGACCTTTTTCTACTTGAGACCTTTTTTCTACATGGTATGCCATGCTTTTATGCTTTTTCATGGCTTTCACTTCAACAAAGATTTTTCCTTTTTTTTTTTCAGTATGCATGCCATGTCCCTCATATCTTCCCCTCCAAGTTGTCTTCCTCCTGGATTTTTTGGATTTCTACTTGCACCTATTTGACTTGTTTGCCTATGCTATCTTTCTGCTTGGTAAAAACATCTTGTTTTGGGTGGGTTTATCCTTTGCTCTAAGCCATAAAAACCCTTCTATCTAACACACCATTTGTCTCCTTGGTTATCCAGTAAGACTGGCTCAGCAATTCTTTTCTTCTATATCAAAACTTGCTTCCATCTCTATTCCTTCATCAGACTGTACGTTCAAAAATCTTTCTGCTAAGCACACATTTCTGTGAGACTTTCTTGTCAAACTTTCATCCTTCCCAACAACCACTAAGCCACTCACTAGAGGTGTGTTTATCCTTTGTTCTAAGCCATAAAACCCCCTTCTAACTAACACACCCTTTGCCTTATTGGTTATCCAGTAAAACTGGCTCAGCAATTCTTTTCCTCTACATCAAAACTTGCTTCCATCTTGATTCCTTCATCAGATTCTACATTCAAAAATCTTCCTGCTAAGCATACACGTATGTGAGACTTTTTTGTCAAACTTTCATCCTTCCCAACAACCACAAAGCCACTCACTTGAGGTGTGTTTATCCTTTGGTCTAAGCCATAAAAACCCCTTCTAACCAACACACCCTTTGCCTCCTTGGTACTAGACTGGCTCAGTAATTCTTTTCTTCTATACCAAAACTTGCTTCCATCTCTATTCCTTCACCAGGCTCCACATTTAAAAATCTTTTCTGCTAAGCACACACATATGTGAGACTTTTTTGTCAGACTTTCATCCTTCCCAACAAGGAGGCAGCATTAAACTCAGTTCCATCAGGGGATCCCTGTGCCCAGCTCGGGGACCACACACACACACCCAGTGACTCTCGGGGGATGAAAGGTGTCCATCTCTGGCTGGGTCACTCAGAGCCACAAACCCTTTGAGGTTTTGGCTCAGAGGTGCAGCCCTGTGAAAGACAATCCTGCCCCACGTTGGCTGTCCTGATGGAGCTGCCCCTTTGGGCAGGACACAGACCCAATTTGCACAGAGCCTGGTCATTAGCATAGACCCATTTCAAGAGAGGGCTTTGAACACCAGTTGCCTCCAAATTCCATTACCTCTCTCCCTGCTGGGTTTTGTGCTTTAAGTATCAGGCAGGGGCTGGGAGAAGAAAAGAAAGAGAAAAAAAAGCCCAGTAAGTGAAATCCTAAGCCCAAATAATTAGACGTGTTGTGGTTAGTTCTCTAAACTCTTACTTATTGCTTTTTCTCCGTTTGACAGAATATAATCTGCTTTTTTTTTTTTTTCAGACTTGACACGCAGGTCAGTTAATCCAGAGGTTCCTAAGTATGAATGAGGCAGAGAGACAGAGGCAAACACCAACTTTTTATGTGTTTGTCACAGCACTTCATCTTTGTTTGCAGCCTCATCTGACGTACAAGCAAATTTCAGAGCCATCCTTGCTCGCAGGTACTCTGAGAAAACTTCAGTTGGAGAGGGAAAAACAAGCAGGATGTCTTTGCTGGCTGGCAGATAAGCTTAAGGGTAACAATAATATCTCATCCTTTGAGAGGCAGGCTTGGGGTTGCTGGATAATTTTAAGAGGAAAACTGCTCGTAGAAAAATGCTGTGTGGACAGAGGGGAGTTTTAGCTCTACACTGAAAAGGTAGCAGACATTTTTATTTTCATCTGGAGGTGAAGATCCAGCCCTGACCTGGCATGGAGGGCACTCATTGCTTTTGAAATTTAGATTGTGAGTGCAGGGCAACTGAGGGGGTTCAGCTGGTTTGATTGCTCAAAGGTTTTTTGTTTCTTTGTGTTCAGAAGCGAGTATTTAAACTTGTTGTCTAGAAAATAGATGGGGAAAAGGTTATTTCTGCTAAATATCCAACACTTTGGTGCACTCCACCATCATTACTCTCCACAAGTGAGGGCACCAGCATTCAATGCCTGTAAAAACCATTTTAAAGTAGGACATAAGAGCCAAAGCCAAGAAGGGCTCCTCACATGGATTAAAGTTCTGCTGCTATGGGATCTTTGGTTTAAATTCACTTTGGTTTAAATTCACTTTGATCAGGCCACAGCATGTGAACTCACTCTGTGGCTGCAAAAGCAGAGCTGTTGGCACTTAATTCCTTTTATTTCAGTGCAGTTGGCTGCACTGGTTAGGTTTTCTTCAGAAAGAGAAATCTTACTTGGAGTGATTCGGGTACAAAATAAAGCAAGATTGAAAAGTGAATGTGGAGTAGAAAGGAGTGAGGTGTGTGGTGCTCATTTCTTCTCCAGGGAGCCAACTTTGCCCTGGCTTTCAGGGAAGTTTTGTCCTCTGCAGGGCCAGGAGGGACACACAATCCTGGTGTGTCCCTCCCAGCTCAGGACATTCTGAGATCCCTCACCCCAATTACACAGGGCTCCATGATTCAGAGGAGCAAAATCCTCAAGAATAGATCTTAGAGGTCCTTGAATGATATATTTATTTTTTACCTTTTTCATAGCTTGCTAGATTTTGTCAACAAAGAATAGACTACGAACTGGATTTTAAACTCTCTGAAAAGCCACTTGAAGGACAGCTGGGACAATGCAAGGTGACACTACCTGATGGCATTTCATACTAGCTGCAGCTTTCCAAAAGCTGGTGGCTTTCCACTCCATTCCCTGACAGTGCTGCAGTTTTCCTGCAAAATGACACAATGCTGCAGGGACAAGGTGAGGTCACCACTGGAGGAGACGGGACAGAGAGTGTGAGCTGGAAGGGAGCAGCAGAGGATATTGCTGGCTGTGGATGCGATTACTGTCAGGGCAGGCTGAGCTGAATTGACACCTCTAACAAAAAAAGAGACAGTGCTACAGCTCCAGAGCGTTTGAAATCCCTTCCTGTGAGCAGCAGCATTGCCCGTGCCGCGCTCAGGTTGGGCTGCAATGAGCTCTTGTCCCTCGGCGAGGCCGCCCTGATGTGAGGGATGCAGCTCAGCGTGGTGGCAAATGGGAAAGGCTGTGTGTGTTATCTGAGCTGCTGGCACTCCAAGTGATGCTGCCTAATCAGGTTATCTCTGGCTTTCACAGAGATGCTGAAAGAGGCCAGAGAGGAGAGGATCTATGGGAGACTCCGCCGACAAAGGATTCGCGGGCGCGGCTTTATTTGAGTCCGTTTTGGGATTTTGTGCTGCAGCCCTGACACCTGTTTGCCACAAGCAGGCAAGCCCACATGGTCCCCAGGATCAAAACCAGCTGCTGGGGGCGTTGGTTGGTGTTTGGCTCAGTGCAGAGCCTGCTCAGCCCATGGGAGGCACTAAGCTGGGACTGAGCTCCCACAAGGCGAGAGGTTCCCTTCTTGTCCGTGGGATGGAAATGGCTTGGGCTGGATTAACTTTGGGGGACAGGGAGGAAGGAGGGGTTTTTTACACCATCCAGAACTTCTCAGGGACTGAGAGAACTGCACTGCTCCCTGGGAGCAAAGACCAGCTGTGGGCTAGTGAATAAAAGTCATTTTGCTCCCAAAAAGCAGCTCTGTTAATTCGGTGCAACTTGAATTAAGGCTACTACAAGAATTGCTGTGTGGAGCCTGCTCTCTTCAGTGTTTTGGCAGCCATTTTGCACACACCTTATGACCCTGGCTCCTCAGGGTGAGAAATCACCCACCAGCTTTTCTTTTGGTGAGACCTGAGAGCCCAGGTGGGGATCAGAATGTGATTCTGCAGATTGTTTAGAAATGTCACCCTTCTCAGGGTGCTCAGGTGCACCTTTTAATGTCATTATCAGTATCCACAAAATGCTGCCTGCTTTGAAAAGCACTCCCTACCTTAAAATAACAGAATTTCACCCAGAAATATGTAGATTTCAATAGTTCTCATCAGCAAATTGTGAGCTTGCTAATCAGCACAAGAAACACGATGGATCAGAAACATGAGAAAACTCCAGCAACTAAAAGTTGTGAGGATTCATCTTTTCCAACAGGGATTCATGTTTGCCATTCCCATGAGTATTACCAGGATATAAATCCCAGCACATCAAGAGGGGAATATAACCCCTGGTGGTTTGGAATTAAAGGCATTCAGAGGGGTGCAGAGCCTCATCTTAAGACACAGAGTCACAGTGTGCACTGGGATGGGGATGTGTTGGGATCACAGTGATTGCAGTGATGATGATGATGCAGCTTGTTTGGGGCTTTTGAAACAGGCTGGCACAGACACATCTTCCCAAATTAGAGATTTAGAATTGCAGGTGGCTGCTGCTTTCAGTTTTCATCCACCCTGTAACCCTGGAGATGGTTTCACTAATACAGCACTTCCCAAATGTTTAGACCCCAGGTGTGCAACAGTGTTCTTATTGATGAGATTTAAATTCTAATTTTTTTTTTCAGTACTTCTAATGATGGGAACAAAGATAACTGCATCGGGTCATATCTTTCATTATCACACAATCTTTCTTTCTTCCTTGCATTATTGGTGATGGGTTTAATTTACAATGAATTTGCTGAGGTTGTACATATATTTGTGCACAGGATATGTCCTTTCCTTGAACCAAAATAGCAGCTTCTGTATCCACTCATGTGTGAACTCTGTCTCCATGTGCACACTTGTACCTGCAGTCATTATTTTATCAGTGAGTGTTAAACTGTTTTATTAATTTTTTTTTGTTTGATTTTTGGTTTTTTTGTTTTTTTTTTTAGTGTGTATCTACATGGAATCATAGAATTGCTCAGGTTGGAAAAGCCCTCCAAGATCACCAAGTCCAAAAGTTCCCCCAAGGCCACCACTAAACCATGTCCCCAGGTGCCACATCTACAATTCTTTTAAATACTTCATAAGTGAAGGATTAAAAAAAAATTCTCTTTGAAGAATTATAGAGATTCAAGCAGTTGTGCAAAATTTCCTTTAAGTTTTGCTCAGGTCTACCAATGTTTAAAGGTTTTGAGGTGAGAATCTCAGGATGGAGTGCTGTGTCCTGTGATATCCATAAGTCATCTGGGACTCACACAACATTTGAGTCTACATTAAAATGTCTGAAATCTACAGACAAATAAATACAGCATGAATTAAATCTAGATTTATTGTCCATGGTGTGCTGTTCAACAAGCAGCCAAATAGAGAGTCCCCTCCTAAAGGGACTGCAGGATGGCAGAGCAAAGCACAGCCCCCTGAAAATGGAATAAATCCATCCCTAATCACTCCCAAAGCCCTGAGTTTGCAGGAGATATTTCCCTTATCAGGACCTGTGGCTGGAGTGGCTGATATGGGCAATTTCCCAGGTGTTTGCTCGCCAGGGAGAGGGGTCACCTCGGGGGGAAACTGTCTCCTGCAGGATGGAGAGCTGTGACCCAGCAACAAAATAAGTGTGGGGAAAGGTCTGCCTATACAGCAAAATGTTACAGCTATTAAAATTCCAGAAAGTGCCAGGAATTCACAGGACTCTTCCAGCTGCATGTTACATGACATCCCTCCACCTGCACCAGCTGCAGCTTGTGCCTTTATGGAAATAGCCCCAAAGTGGGTTCAGGAAGAGCATCAGACTAGGAAAAAGCACTATCACTATTCAGGTTTGCTGAAATCAACACATGCCATGTTCCAGAAAATAAAATATAAGCTCTGGAATATTATACTTTGATTTTTCTTCCTGTTCCTGAATGAGTTATTCCTCTCTGAGTTATTCCACTGTCATTTTTACCACCAGGGAAAAGCCTGAATTTGAATTGTCCTCAAATAAGAACCTGCTGAGCAAAAATTTCCCATAGAACCCTTGAAACACTGCAGAGTGAGTTCATATTTTCTTTTTTCTTTTTTTTTTTTTTTTTTTTTTTTTTTTCTGTTTTTTTCTTTTTTTCCCTAGTACTGAAACTGGAAACTTGGCCTTGGGAGTCCCACTCAGGCACTGCTGGCAGAGAAGCACTGCTGGGTGACATCTGTCATCAGCCACTGCTGAGCTCAAATGTTCACTTCCTAGCAGCAAGACATGCTTTAAACAAACAAACAAAACAAGGAAAAAGCCTTCAAAGTACTCTCCAGTAGCAGTTTGGAGCAGAGGTGAATTTGAAAAAATTTGATTTATTTTTTTGCCCACTCCTCCATAAAAAAAAATTCCCATCAAGAACCACGTGATGCTGAGCTCTGCACAGATTATTTGGAATTGAAATGTGAAAAATGTCAGGCAGAAATTCTGGTCTAATTGTGTGCAGCACTTGTCCAGACAGAGGATTTTAGATGGTACTTTAATGTAAAGAAAACACTTGATGGAAACATGGATTCTGACACCAAAAGAGAGATGTATAAAGAAGCAACACCTTGAAAGCTCAGCCAGAGAAATTCTAGAAATAAGGTAAATGTTTGTAATGCTGAAAGTGATTAACTCCAGTGACACAAATTGAGCAAACTGGGGAACTAGCTCTGAGGTCTTCAGATCAGGAATGGATATTTTAACATCACAGAATGGTGGGCTTCACACTGATTTTAAATTAACAGGAAGATCCAGTTTGGGATCAATTTGTCAATCTAAGGATCCCCCAGACTCCAAATGACGACTCCATGAAACCAAAGGTGTGCACAGGGCTCTGCCACTGCCTCAGGAGATGGACTGGTTTGTCCCAGCTCTAAAGACAGGATCAAGGATTATTTGAGGATGAGACTCATTTTAGGCTGAGCCTGAAGCTCTTGAGAAGCTCTCTACACCAGGACAGATAATATCGTGGGTAATAAAGGCTTCATCATTTTCTACAGAACCTGATAGCCCCATAAATACATCTGTTTAAACACTAAAAATTGGTCCTAAAAGCACTTCTAAATAAATAAAGCCATGCAAGCATTCCCACCAATGCTTCCTCTTGCACATGTTCTAAATGTAACAAAAAACCCCAAAACCACTCAACAACAAACCAACAAAAGAAGGGGAAAAAGGGAAGGCTACTTTCCCTTGTTTGGATCCTACTGCATCCCCAAATGTGAAGTAAAAAAACCTGATTAGAAGGCAACACAATATTTCCCATAGAGGAGACAAAAACCTATGTGTGTTTTAGAAATGGTGCAAACCTGCTGTGGGTGAGGCTGCAAGTGTTGACACGAGTGTGTTAGGTTGAGGTTTAGAACATCATTATTTGCTCTTATTTACCAAATGTCTTACCCACCATATTATCTGCCTTTTCAGATGTGTACTGCTTTTGATTTTTAATTGGTCTTATTTACCAAATGTCTTACTCATTAGACTATCTTCCTTTTCAGATGTGTCCCCGCTTTGAATTCTCTGTGAGGAGAACCAACACATCAAACCAGTGACACACGAGGCTTTCTCAGCACCCTGGTGCCTTTGGGAGTGTCCAGCACCTCGTTTTGTCCCTCTGCTGCCTTCACAAATGAAATTTCCCCCTTTCCCTGCTCTGTGATTCAACCTGGTCAACAGGCAGGGGATTAATGAGGCACTGACCATGATGGGCTGAGCCAGAGACCCAGAGACTCTGTTTGCTCCACAGTCTGCTGTGGTGTCCTTCTGAATTATCACCCTTTTAAAAGAACAGCTTTGGCACCCAAAAGTGTTTGGGACACTGCTTTTCCTTTTTCTTCTCTTTTCTCGTTTTCCCTTCCCTTCCCTTCCTTCCCTTCCCTTCCCTTCCCTTCCCTTCCCTTCCTTCCCTTCCCTTCCTCCTTCCCTTCCCTTCCCTTCCCTTCCCTTCCCTTCCCTTCCCTTCCCTTCCCTTCCCTTCCCTTCCCTTCCCTTCCCTTCCCTTCCCTTCCCTTCTTTTCCTTTTCCTTTTCCTTTTCCTTTTCCTTTTCCTTTTCCTTTTCCTTTTCCTTTTCCTTTTCCTTTTCCTTTTCCTTTTCCTTTTCCTTTTCCTTTTTTTTTTCCTTTTTTTCTTTTTTTTTTTCCTTTTTTCCTTTTCCTTCTTCTTCTCCTTTTCCTTCTCCTTCTCCTTTTCTCACCTGTGGCAAACTGGTGTCACTCACCAGATTTCTGAGGTGTGAAGCCCACAGCAGAGCAGCAGAAGCTCCTGTGGGTGTTTGGTCACTCATTGCTAAATAAATTCCCAATCTCCTGCTGGAGGAGACACTCAGTTTTGTGGGAATGATAAAATGTGGTGCAAACAACCTGGAGAAGGTGAGGGAGCCCATCACTGGCTGCAGTGTCAGGGGCTGTCTCTGGAGCTGGACAATCCTCAGCATCTCCACAGGAAGCCCTGGTGATGTTCCCAAGCAATTCCCACCCCTCTGGGCAGAGCCTCTCCCAGGCACCCACCAGACTGGAACCCCTCAGTGTTGGCAGCAGTGAGGGGCAAAACCCCTCTGGTTGTGGGGTATTTCACATTTAATCTCAGATCTCTGAATGTGCTTGACCTCTAACAATTTGAATTTGCAATTAAAGGCAAAAGGTGGGCACAAAAATGGCAGTTAACTGTGCAGCAGGTTAGAGGTTGAATTTTTTGTTTCCTTGTACAATAAAATTCAATTTTCACTGAATAAAACCCAGCTGTTTGCACTGAATGCTTAAAAGCCTTCTAACATTTATTCTAAAAACCATTTCCAAGTGATAGTTTGCCCTAGACCTTCTGAAATTCCAGTCCACAAAGGATGAAGTTTTCTATAAAGGATGTGATTTTCTGAAAGGATCACAGTGCAGTCTTTAGAAAATTTTAAAAAATTGTAACAATTAAAAATGCATAGAAATTATCAATAATTAAAATTATATTATATTGTTCAGAGGTTTTTCATTATATTCCTGTAGATCTCAATGCTCTACAAGCCTCTCCATAGTTTTCATATCTCTGAAATTAGCAAAATGGTATTAGCAAAATATTTAATTTAATATTAATTTTAACATTAAATAGTTGATATTAAATATTATTTAAAATAATATTAAATAAATTTAATATTGAATTTAATATTAAATTGATAATATTACTAAGATACTAATTTAAAAGTATTACTGAAAATATTATTTTTAATATCAGCAAGTAAAACTAGTAATGTTTAATAAACATTAATTCTGGTAATTCTTTAGTAAAAATTAGTAAATTTTATTATTACTACTAATAATTTTAAATTAAATAAAACCCAGTAATTTTTAATATTATTTTAAAAAACACTCTGCTGCAAAGCCAATATCACCCATAACACAGAAGAAAAATCAGTGGTGGCAAATATTCATATACAATAATATTACAATATTATTATAATATTACAATATTTCAAATTATCCTCTTCTACAAAAAAAAAAAAAAATTGCTTCACTTACAGCCTGGGGCAGGCAGGCTGAATTTTACCACATTTTGCCCTCATGTTGTTTCATCTCATAAAAATGCCCTTAGCTCATGACCAACACCATGATGGAAACTGATGGCTTGAGATGCAAACTTTGCCCCACAGTGGGGGAGAATTCTGAGTGAAACCTTCCTGACAATGAGCAATAAAGGAGCAGCATCCCAGGGAGGAGCTCGCACTCAAGGCTGACAACTCAGCCAGAGATTAAAAAGCAGAGAGGGAATTTTTAATGACTTGGAATGCTCTGGAAGATGTGCCTGGTGTACGCACCAAGACATTGCAATTAAGAATTTGGTGGAGCCCAAGTACTCATGAAGCTCTAATGAAGAGAAAAAAATAAGGCAATGTTGTAGGGTTCCTTCATTGCATATCTTGATTTTAATTATGTCTTGGGCAGACTTAAGAAGGAAAGCTTTGGTCGAGCTTCTGTGTGTCTCCTGAATTTTTTTCTGGAAGAAGGATTTGTGCCCATTTATCCTCTCCAACCCCTCTTGCCTTGGCACCATAGAATCCCAAAATGGTTTGGGTTGGAAGGGACCTTAGAGTCCATCCCATTCCACCCCATTCCACCACCTTCCACCATCCCAGGTTACTCCAAGCCCATCCAACCTGGCCTCCAGCACCATCACAGCTGCATCAATTCCTCTCAAAATCTAGACCCTTAGTGCCCTCTATCAGTTGGGAGCCCTCTGTTTCTCCATCACCTGGAAAGTTTGGGCTGAATTCATAGAATCACGGAGTCATAGAAAATCCTGCACCTCCAGTGCAGGGCCAGATCTCAGATCCCATCCCCTTAATTCCACAAAATGTGACTTGAGCAGGTGCCTGATACAGAAAGGAGAAGAGCAAGGATTGTGTTTCCCTCAGCAGATTCAGAAGTTGAACCTTAAAGGGTCACAGCTGTGCTGGACTTTTTTCCCATTAATTCTCCTTTCCTTCCAGGAACTTGAACAGGATTTCCTGAGCCCAGAGGCAGGAAAATGACAGCTTTTTAAAGTCAGGACTCAGAAGGAGCCCCCCTGGCCTCCAGCAGAACCAACAAAAAATTCCCTAGCTTGGCATCCAGATTCCTCATCCCTCCCAGCCAAATCAGATCCCACCTCATTTAAAGGGGGTGCCTCAATTCACATTTTAATCTTATTTTTCTAAAAATCCAGCTCAGAGCAGAAGCTGAAGGTGTTTTGTAGGGCTGAAGGCTGAGGGTGTTACAACAAAAGCAACATCTCAGAGAGGGCAGCACTGACCTGCCCAAGAGCTCCAGACAGATTATAAAGGTTTCTTGTGGACATTTGACCATGAAGGTGCTTGGCTTTTCTTCCCTCTACCAGCTTCTTCCCCAAGCCCTAGCATTTATTGAACTCTCTTTTCTTACAAGGAAAGCAAAAGAAAAAGGAAAAAAAAAAAAAAGAAAAAGAGGAAAAATTGTACAAAAAAATAAATCCTGCTTTTGTTCTGGATAAAACTAGGTCAGCGTTTTCCATCCCCACTGTCAGTTTTCTGCAGTGTGTTTCAAACAAAGCATCATCATTCCAGCAAAAGGTATTTATAAAGTGAGCTTTGACAAAACAATTGTATTTTTTTTTCCAGAAAGGCTTTGGCATCTGTCACTGCCAGGAAAGATTTAAGATCTAGGTAGAATTTTCATCTCTCAGAATAACTTGGCCTATATTGACTAGAACTAATAGATCTGATGTTTTAAAACCCCCTTGTGCAGCAAAGCGGTGTAAATTGCAGCTGTTTAGAAATTTCCCTCCTTCATGGAAAATTTACAGCGGGAAAAGTAGAAATGTTTCCAGGATTTATTTTCACCTGGCACCCCCACAACCCTCCCAGTTCTTTTGACTCAGAGACAAGAATATAGTACCACAAGGAAGCTGGAAGATGCCAAAAATAGTACCCCATGGGACAAGGAGGATGCCAACAACACAGACTACTGTGGACAGGGGGCATGACAGAGGTTTTGCTCAAATAAATGAGAGACAATTTTCAGCAGAAATAGGGGAAAAGACAATTTTTTTTCAGTTATTCATAATTTTTAACCAACTGGTAAACCCAAAACCCCCTCCCATCCACATTTCAGTGCAATTAGTCATAGGAAAAAGTAAAATAAAAAGAAAAAGTGACACTTGGAATTTAAAAATAAAGAGAAAAATATCTGTAATTTTCCTGCCATGTTTTTCAAGATGCACATAACCAGGGCTAGTTAAGGCTTATCATGCACACACAGAATATTCACTCCAGGGCATTTATTCCATTGTAGGGACATGTAACCCAGTGCAAAGGCAATGTCTCCACTTACCCCACTCTTCCCTCTTCATTAGGAATTTGCTGTGGCTCCAGGAGTCTCAGAGCTCCTCACCTGTTCAATGAAAGAGGATTTGGAAGTATAAGGTGCAGCTGGGGCACATGGCTGGCAGTTCTCCAGTTAGATCATCCCTTAAAAACAAATATATGAGAGAACCATTCACCTTTGATACATAAAATGAGCACAGAAGATCTTCATCAGGGACAGAGACAGCAAGAAAAGGACTGAGAGGCCCAGAGCTCACTTAGAGCCTGATGTCTCATCAATTAAACAGGGATACAGGGCTGAACAGCAAGATGGGAAGCATTGGAAAGCAAAGATGTGCACAAGGGACAAGCACAGGAAAACCAGGAGATGGATGGAAGATCAGAGGGCTGAACAAGGGGTTTATGTGAGGAACCATCAGTGAGGGCATCACCATCAGGCCTCATTTTCACTGACTCAGAGGAGATGAAGAGAGAGGACACACAGAGGGAATTTCAGGACATCCCACAGTTCTGAGACCAGGCTGGAGCCAAGACACAACCATAAACTAGATAATCCCAAAAACTTCAAGTGAACAGTCCTGAGCCAAAGCTGCCACCAGAAGGCATTCCTGCTGCCCCCTAATATCTGTTCAACAAAAGAGGATTTGGAAGTAAAAGGTGCAGCTGGAGCACACGCTTGACATCAGTTCTCCAGTCAAATCATCCCTTAAAAACAAATATATGAGAGAACCATTCATCTTTGATACATAAAGCGAGCACAGAAGATCTTCATCAGGGACAGAGACAACAGGAAAAGGACTGAGAGGCCCAGAGCTCACTTAGAGCCGGATGTCTCATCAATAAAACTGGGATACAGGATTGAACAGCAAGATGGGAAGCGTTGGAAAGCAAAGATGTGCACAAGGGACAAGCACAGGAAAACCAGGAGATGGATGGAAGATCAGAGGGCTGAACAAGGGGTTTATGTGAGGAACCATCAGTGAGGGCATCACCATCAGGCCTCATTTTCACTGAGTCAGAGGAGATAAAGAGAGAGGACACACAGAGGGAATTTCAGGACATCCCACAGTTCTGGACACCAGGCTGGAGCCAAGACACTACCATAAACTAGATAATCCCAAAAACTTCAAGTGAACAGTCCTGAGCCAAAGCTGCCACCAGAAGGCATTCCTGCAGCCCCCTAATAGCTCAGCACTGCTCACAGTAGCCATGGCACATCCAGCAGAAGAGAGAGGTAAAGCCAGTAAATCAATATTTTGTCAAAGTCCACCTGAGTCTGATTCACCTGAAAAACACAGTTCCTATGTCTTCAAACACAGCCAAATTCTTTACAGAAAAAAAAAGTCTTTGCTTCCCTGGGTGTTGTGAACAAGAAAATAAGTCTAACAAAATCCAAACACAATTTGGCAGGATGTAGCACTTGTTGGAGATAATCCTACCTGCTGAAATTTCCTTTTAACCTCAGTGAAGTTTCTGGTAGATGCTAAGTATAATCAGGACAGATACCAATTCTCTCCCACTGGAAAGCAGAGTGAACAGACTTCAAAATATTGTTCTTTCATGTCACATCAGCAAAGGAAAAGTTCTAGAAATAATTACTTTGGGCTTTTTCTCCTGAAAAGTTACCTGGGTGATTTTGGCTGTGGTAGGTTCCCCAAAGTAAGAACAACATCATTGTTAGTATCACATATACATAAACCTGACAACATTGAATTCAATGTTCTAGGTTACATTGTGTGATCCTTGGGGTGTCCTGTGCAGGGCCAGGAGTTGGACTTGATCATTTTTGTGGGTCCCTTCCAGCTCAGGATATTCTGACTCCATAAATTTATGAACTCAGCCCAAACTTTTCAGGTGATGGAGAAACAGAGGGTTCCAAAGCAGGGGGATTGCAGACCCCCACAGCAGGAGTTGCTCTGATTTCTTTGGAATCCATGGTGGGTTAGGAAGGACCACAGGCAAAGCTGTTGTTGATATTCCTTGTCAGCTAAAATCCCCTCACTACAACTTCTGCCTTAACACCCAGCTTGTAAATGGCTCTCAGGTATTTCAGGATGGGGATGACAGTTTTGGTCACCTGAAGATGCAAACAGAGAGTCCCAAGATCCCACAAAACATTTTCTGGAAATGCCCATTATGTCATATGAAGTGTTTATTCAACTTCAATTATAGGTCTGATCATGCACTAATTGTAAATTTTGTTGCAAGCCATCGTGGGTTCCCTGATGATTAAAGGACTGATAGTTCTGTTATTAATTATCATTTCCAGCATGGAAGGCTGCAGTGTGATTCCCTCTGCAGAGGTAGGTGCCATCCATAGGCTCCTGAAGAAGCATCCCTGGCTTTGGAAAACTTAGAAATCTAAACAGACAGTGCAGACAAAAGAACCACCATTATCTTCCTTTTCCAGATGGGGAACTGAGGCACAGAGAGATTAAGTGACTTGCCAACATCTGTGGAAGAATGGAGGATTAAACCTTGATCTCCTGAGTCCAAGTCTGGTGTTCAGTCACCGGACCAGCCTTCCTGCTCCTGCTAATGTGTTACTGCTCTCATCTGCTCTGTGGGTTTTCCTGCCCACTCCTACCTAATCCCTTTTCAAGGTAGCCCTTGAGGGACTGTTATTATGTGGGTCAGGGCTGGATGCAGCCGTGCCAGAGAGGGACACACTCTTTTTGTCCTGTGGGCACCGCTGGCCCAGCTGGCAGGTGCCACTGCTGGGTGGCATCACAGGAGCAAGGACTTACAAAGTCATTTCTACTTCCAGGCAGGAAAACCTGCCATGAAATCGCTGGGCAGCAGGGAAAGAGGAAGCTGATTGCTGTGGCATCTGCAGTACCCATCCCAACAAAGCCAAAGAGCGTGTTTGTGTAGGAAGAAGGGTTGTAAGACAAGAAAAACCTCTTGAAAGATGAATATTTGGATCTCTGGACTCTATCAGTGTTTATTTCTTGGGCTGCAATACCACCTGCAGGCCCCAGACCAGGGCTGGACGCTGCAGAGAAAAGAGGGTTTTACAACCAAAGGGGGCAGGTCCCAGCCCTCGGGCTCCATGGGAGCCTTCCTGATGGATGGGGAGGGTTGGGATGACACCCTGCACACACCACTGGACACACACACACCCCAAGCTGCGTTGTCCCAACCAATCCCCTCAAAAAAACCCTGCATGGAGGAGACCTGACAGGAAAATAAATCTAAAAACAATCTTTGAGGCGAAACGCTGCAGGTGCTCCCAAATAACCAGGTAACAACGCTATTTCCCCGCTTGCCACAGGTCAGGGCTTTGTGCTGTGCTGAGAGGGGCTGACCCACGCCCCCAGCCCGTGTCCCCAGGGGGGTGTCACCGCCAGGGCCTGTCCTCAATGCCTGTCACCCCGATTGTGGTGGCCCAGAGATCACAGGCGGGCAGCGGGATCTGCTCAGATGGCGTCGGAGCAAGGGTAATCCAGTTATTTTTAGAGAAGTTTTTCCACTCGGAGATCATACACACTGCAGATCACAGAAACACATGCAAGCATGAAATTTCATTTTTGAGAATTCTTTTCCCGGGGCTTCCCTGTAAAGTGGCGGTGAATGGGAAAAGCTACAATCATGACAAGACAATTACAGAGGGGTTTTTTGCTAAGCATGAAACTTAGGGGAAAAAAAAATGTTCAGGGAAAGGGAGAAGGATGAAAAAGCAACTCACAAGAAAAGTCATTTTTGTCCACTTGTCTTGTCTTGTTCCACTGAAGCAGAATTAGACATCATGTCACATAAGTGATTTTAAAATAAAAATTGGCTTTAAAATACCTGAGAAAAATAAGGAAGTGTTTGAGTTTGATCTGCTTTTCCTGGTTTGGCTCTTTTAGTGACACAGTGTGTATGCAAATGGGGAAACAGCCAGCACCCTCCTAAATGCTGCAAAACACACTCTTGTGCTTTTAGCATGAAAGTACTGGGAAACATACATTAGGATTTGTGGGATTATGGCGAGAAAGCAGGAATGATAACTTTGATGTTCTTTTTTTTTTTTTAAAAAAAGGGTGAAAAGACAGAAAGCTGCGAGTATTTTTTTCTCTTCTTGGCAAAGCCCCCCAGGAAAGAGCTAGCATGGAAAATGGATCCCCTCTCATCTTCTGGAGAGGCAATTCCTCCCCTTCCAGCCGGGGTTCACCGCCGTGGCTGTGCGGGGGAGCTCAGACGCTGCGTGTCTGAGCCCTGCTTAGCCTGTGGATAAACACAGAGGCTGGCTTCTACAATGGGCAGCCACGGAAAACTTCTTAAGGAGAAAATATTCCCTGCAAAATGAATAGCAACCCTGCATCCAGAAACGCTAAGACAGAACCAGTTTGGTGTTGGCGGGAAATGCGCGATTGCCGCCGCAATGATGGTCACAGAGCTGGGAATTTTAAAGGTTCTCATTAAACCAAGTCCCTTCTTGGTGTAGGCATCTTCTGATGCAGCCACAGCTGCTGAAAGGTTGCCACAGCTGCCCTGATCATCACTGCAATGTCCCAGTGGTTTTAAGTAAGGAATCGAGATCCTGGTGAAAGAACAACTCAGTGATTCACAGCAGAGGGGATCAAGATGTTTAGAAATTGCTCCAAAACTTTTCAGCTGTCCTTATTCAAGAGGCAGGTGGTTTAGCACAGATCACCTAGGAGGAAAATGTCATAAAGCAGAAAGTCTAAGAGGGTTTACCTTGATTTTGTAGCATTGGGTGTCTCATCGCTCCATCAGGCAACGCTCAGCTGCACTCAAAGGTGGGAGTGACATGCTCATCTCCTCCAGGTCTAGAGACAACACAACAAAATAATTTGTCAAATTGTCAAAACTCAACAGACAGGGTAGAGGAGCAGACTGGGGAAATTTGGATAGACTGTGCCTTCACCCAGTCCTAATCTCACCACTGGAGGCTGTAAACATGATGGGTGAAGTGACAGTCTGGCTACAAATCTGTCTGGCAGCTTCATTAGACATCTTTCGCCTGACTGATTAAACTGCATTTAAGACCCACTTTCATTTTTTCAAGTCTTTTGTTTAAATTAAAAGGTCATGTTTTCGAGCGAGTGATCCGCTGCCCTCTCCAGTCTCCTGCCACAATACAGTTACATTACTACGAGTGTTGCACAAAGCGCTCTGAATAAGATCCACAGACACCAACAAATGTCGCAGCCAGCGGAGGCTACAGAAAGGGGTTTTTGTCTCTTCGTTATGTGCCACAGCAGGGAAACGAGCTTGAAAAGTCCCCCAGCCTCAAACTTGGACTATTTCTGCTGTGTGCACTGGAGGGCTTGCAAAAAGCACTCGCTACTTTTGCAGATTTATTCCAGCAGCAAACCAGGTCCGCCCGGTGCGTCTCGCTCCACCTGGGTTTTGCTGCTGCTTTGCCGCTCGTGAACTGAAAGAGATTTTTTGGTGGTTAGACAAAAAAAAAAAAAAAAAAAAGACCCAGGACCTGGGATTTGGGGTCTAATGCTGCCAAGTGATGAGTGCCATCTGTTCCCACTGGCTCCAGAGCTCCCAGGATGGGGCCCCGGCTCGGCGGTGGCTGACGGAGCAGGGCAGCTCTCCAGAAGATGTAACTCGGCGTCTTGGGAGCGCTCCCAGTTTGCACCTCAGAGTGTCTGGCCCGCAGACAGACCACACTTAACCTGTCACCCCCCAGCCAAGTGCTTCCCTCAGCTCCCAGAAAACAGCACTCCGAACTGGGAGAGATGTCCTGGCTGTGGTTGAGATTTTGGTGTGCTTTGTTTCCCACTAAATCCACTCCCTCATTATCAGTGTTGGTTTCTTCTCACAAGTAACGAGTGATAGAATAAGAGGAAAAGGCCTCAAGTTGTGCCCGGGGAGGCTTAGATCAGATATTATGAAAACATTCTTCATCTAAAATGTTGTCAAGCACTGGCACAGGAGGGAGGGATTTAAAAGCCATGTGGATGTGGCGCTTGGGGACACTGGTTAATGGCTGCTTTGGCATCAGCTGGACTTGATGATCTCAAATTTCTTTTCCAACTGAAGGATTCTCTGATTATCTGTGCACTGAGCACTGCACTTCCTGATGGCACGCTGATGTCAGTCTAAAAAAGTCCCCCAACCTCACCTGCACCTTCCCAAAGGTTTTTGCTGAGCACAGAGAAGAATTGGAGGGTCAAGGCATGGAGCAGCCAGACCCAAGGAGGGCCAGGGCTGAGTTGTCTGCTCCTCTCAGGTGAAAAGCAGAAACCAAGGGAGTTGAACAAAAGGACTGAAAACAAGACACTGGGTCCCTGAGGAGTCCTTGCTTCCTGCTGAGAAGTTTAACTCCAGCACGAAGGGGTCAGCTCAGTGCCTTGCACAAGGGCCCACTTTCCACCAAGGGGATGTAAAAGCTGACTAATTTTTACTAAATAAAAAGAGCCTTTGACAAGTGGTCTGCTACAGAGGCCTGTACTCTGACCTGCTGTGACCTGTTGTATTCCCTAACCTGCAGTTCTCTTAATTGAGAACATTATAAATGTGACTTCATAAACTGAACTGGAGCTTGGATTGCAGTATCCAACATGTCTCATCCTGAGTCATTTTTGTGAAGCACATTGCATTGGAACATAAGTTGTAAACAAAAAATGTATTTAGTAGAGGGTTACTTCCCTTCTCTTTCAGGTCCAATTAAATCCTCAATAATTACTGAGGTTTCCAGAAGTGGTGGTGACATCAGAACCTCCCAGAAACAGCTTTTCCATTGGATTGCAGTGGGATTCAGTCTCTAACAAGCACAAGTACATTGTGATACTGCAAAAACAACCCTGCTGTGTACTTATTGCCAGGATCAATAGCTGGTTAGGTAAAACATCTACATTATTACTCAAAAATCAAACTGCCTTTTCTGACCCACTGGCACAGAAGTTGTTGAAATCCTGCAGTGTAACATTTGCTGTAGGACTACATTTCTCTAATTGATGTTCCCAAGATCCACACGCAGGTATTGACAGGAGAATAGACCCTTTAGCATCTAAAAGTAAATCCTTGACATTTCTGTCTCAAGCAGAAGGTCCAATTATTCTCCTTTTGCTCTGCTCCCCAGTCAGAAATTTGAAAGGCAGAAAAAAAATCCAGAGTACCGAGTAAAATTTTCCAATTTGTATGGATTGCTGTAAGAGTAGCAGTAAGTAAGAATATTTTGGATACCAACAGGGCTAAAGCAGCATTTAAGGCTTGTTTCTTTATGGCAAGAGGACATTTTGCTGTTGAGTGCTCATTTATAAAAAGTGAAATTAGGTAATTTTTCTTTCCGAAAACCTAAGAGAAATGGTTCTGAATGTCCCCTTTTCTTTCCTTCACACAAGCTGAGTTTTTTTCACAACTAGCTGGCTATGAATAGGCACAACAATTCCAGTAAGCCATCCATTTCCACTGCCAACAATTATATCAGTTCTCCAGGCCCTTATGTGTCATTTAATACCTACTTTCATACAGGAAGAGATGAAAAGAACAACTACAATAAGATGCAGTTAATTATGGATATGTTTAGAAACAGTCTAATGAATAATAAACAATGTTTTATTTCCCCTGTCTACCGACACAGTGGCAAATAATTAAGAATCAAAAGAATTCAAAGTATTAGGTAACAATCAGAAAACTTGTGCAAGATTTTTTTTCTGCTCGAGTTTAATTGGTTCATTGTTCCCATGAACTATAAACCACGGGGTTGATAGCGGTGCTAAAGTTTGCCCCTATAAAGGAAGATTAACATATTCGGGAACTTTACCCTAATCCTTGTTTTGCGTTAACTCAAGCAGATTGGATTAGTAATTCTTACCTACCACCCACTAGAAGAAAACGGGTTTCTTTTCTCAGACAACTGCCTGCATTGTACCTCCGTGTGCATTATCTGCACTGAAAGCAGTTCTGCAGAAAGAAATGATGTGAAGTGAAAGGGAAAAGGGTTTTACACTGCCATGGCGAGGAACAATCGCTGACGTGGCACAGCCTGAACTCTGCTGAAAGGTTAGACCTGTTCCTGCCCAGCTCATGCGCTGCTATTTCAGGCAAAATGAGAATAAGCCTTCCCTGAACTTCTAATTCAGGAAAATAATGAAAACTAAGCAGAGTTGATTTACAGGATCTGATTTGGAGGCTGTTGGGGTGAGCTTGGAGCAGAGAGGGAGCAGGGCTGGTTCAGTGGTTGGGCTCTGCTGAGAGTGGGTGCTGAGTTTGGCATTGCAAACCCACTGGGTTCCCAAGTGCCCAGCTCAGCCAGGAGGGGGGCAGCTGCTGTGGGAATCATCCCATCCTGGTGGTCTTCCCTTTGCATGGACCCGGTTCAATTTGGACCAACCACAAGTACCACCATAGCCCTGGGCCCAGGGAAATATCCCTCTGCAGAGTTCTAGACCCAGCAGGTCTTCCCCATCCTGCTGATATTCCACTTTCACTAATTAGAATCAAAGAATCACAGAGTGATTTGGGTTGGAAGGAACCTTGAAGTTCATTCAATTCCAACCCCTGCCATGGGCAGGGACGCCTTCCACTATCCCAGGCTGCTCCAACCTGGCCTGGAACACCTCCAGGGATCCAGGGGCAGCCACAGCTTCTCTGGGCACCCTGTGCCAGGGCCTCACCACCCTCACAGGGAAGAATTCCTTCCCAGTTACCCATCTAATCCTGCCCTCTGCCAGTTTAATTGCCTGAACAAAGTCCTACTTGTTCCGAGCTCAGTGCCACATTTTCACCACAGGAAAGAAATTGCCATTACTTGTTCTGTCTTTGCTTTGTCAAAGCAGTTACTTTGCTCCCTTGTTTTCCTCATTCAGAGGCTGTAGCCCAGACCCTCCTACTCCCTCTCCATATGCAAGAATTATTCCTTTGCTCCAACAGGAGCACAAGATCCCACTGAGGGAGGAACCCTAACACTGACCTGATGGACAGCAGAAGGACTTGAAATCATACAGGTTTTTGTGAACCTTTTAAGTCCCAAGGATCTCCCAGATGCTTCACTGGGGAAAATAATCTTAAATATATGAAGCCACTCAGCCAGACTCTTTCCATTACTCATCAATAAGTTATGCCAGGAGATTTGAGCACTCTTGGAATAAGCAGAATCAAACTCTTTGCTCAGTATTTGTGAGCAATATGATGTCCCAGGTGAACACAGGAGCTCCATGCATCACCTTCACACAATAAATGGACCAGAAAATGAAGGGCCATGGAAGAGCCCAACACAAGTGATGGTTCCTGTCCAAGCTTCATCCAACCGCAGAACTGTAAAACTCCCACAAAATGTGGCAGCAGCACCCTGCAGGAAATGCCAAGATATGGAGAGTCAGCACTTTGCTTTCTTGTTGGTGCTGGTGTCTTCTGCATCTCACCAGAGCCAATGATCATCCCATAATCATGGCCAAAAATCAATCAATATTTGGGTGGCTTCTCTATTTTTTTTGATATTAGGCAGTGATTGTAACTTGGAACGGCTTAAAAGCATTCAGTTGCCAAGGCAATAGGAAGCAAGGAGTTATCAAATATATGTGCTCTAAACATTGGGAAATATTTAGCACAGGCACAACTACAGAGATTAGCTTTGTGTTAAACTACAGGGAGCAACAATAAGGGATTTTTGGGGCAAAAAACAATTCCACCTGTTAGCTGTATGCCAAGGAGACAGCTGGCTAAACATGGCCCATTTTAACCTGGATTTCTGATTGGACTTCAGCAGTTATCAATAAACCCCATTGACTTGGTAGTTGTCAATAAAACCCATTTCCTGCTCATTTGCAGACAGGGACATTAATTAACTCTGCAGCTAGGAATGAAAGAGAGTTCCTTGAGGAAACTCCAGGTATTTCCCCATCCTCCAGCCCAGCAAGAAAACCCCAAGGGTCCCACAGAACTTGAGACACTCCAGTGTATTTCCCAGGGAAAAGTTTGGGGGTTTTTCATATCCATGAACCACCTTTGAGCATTGCACTGCTACTCCTTGAAACCTATTTCTTCCTGGCAAAAAGGAATATTGCTTCTGCCACATCAACTAATGAAAAACGAGGAGTGGATCAATAAATTACTGAGATGTTTTGTAGCGTCTGCTGTGAGAGCTGCTGGTACGAATTTTTCACCTTCTTCCTTTCTCATGGTTTTCCACCAAGCTGTGCCAAACACGCTGCATATCGCTTACTGTTTGGGATTTTATGAAGGGAAAAAAAAAAAAAAAAATCAAGCCTCCAAGTACTAATTTCAAACTGTTGTAGTGAACTCTCCCTTTTTTTATTACATAATAGAGCCTTTTGTCCTCAGTTTTCCATCTGTTTGGTAAGCATTTTTCACTTGAAGACTCAATTAGGACAAAAAAACCCCACACAATCATTCAATTCAAAAATTAATTTGGAGATCAAGGGACTGACTTAGGCCTATACCAGTGACTAAAAGCGATTCAGGCTTTGTCACATGATCCAAGAGAACTGAGCAACAACAGTTTAGCTGCTTTAATCCTGCTTAATTTGAGTGCAAAGAAATTCACATGTGCTGCTAAGAACATTTTGGGAGTACACTGTGTCCATTTTTCTGGGTCCCCACGTCCAAAGACTTTGTTTCATTGAGAGCTCATGACATCCTTGATTAGCAACCCCTGTGCAGACGAACGAAAAGCACACAAATTTGCAGAGGTGGAGAGAAAACTGCTCAGAAAAATATCCTGCTGGGAAAGAGGTGGTTTCAGACAACACATTTTACAATCAGGACTGACAGCAAAACCAGCACCTTTTAGGGGTTTTGGAAGGAAGGCAGGTCCCAGGGGTTGTTTAAAAGACACATACCATCAGTAATCCAAAGAGTATATTGAAAGAAATAATAAAAATATGTTAAGGGAGGACTTTGAAATACGTATCTTACTAGTTTTATAACTTCTTTGCATATTTTGCACAGGCTGTTGGGTCATGAGCAGAGAAATGCTGCTCTCTCACCACCTGGCACGAGTGTGTGACCCCAGGGCCAAGCCACGGGGTGTCAGCCCACCAGAAGCTTGGCTACAGCCTGTTCTAATGGGGACAGCCAAGGAAACTTTCATTAGAGGGAGGAAAACTCTCAAAAATCCCATCCGGCAAACACGCGCGCGCGCACGCACCCGCTCCCTCTCTAATGCCTCTGCTGGGCTTGGGAGAACTTAATTAAAGCCAGTTGTGAAATTTCCAAAGGGAAAAAAACCCCACCTAATCCCTTACAGTAAATGTGCTGTGATTGTTCTGGGTGCACCATTCCTCTCCCCCCTGGATTGGTCTCGCGATGAGAGAACAAAATCTGAGAGATGGAAATGCTGAAATGAGCTGTGCTTGCTTCTCATCCTTCCTTCAACAAGAGAAGTGGAGGGGCTTGAGCTGCTTCATCCAAGTGAGGAGCCTTCCCTGAGAGGAACCTCCTTCCAGTGCCTTAAGAGGCTCCAAGAGAGCTGGAGAGGGACTTTGGACAAGGGCATGGAGTGACAGGGCAGTGGGTAATGGCTTCAAACTGCCAGAGGGCAGGGATAGATGGGATATTGGGAAGGAGGGGAGGCCCTGGCACAAGGTACCCAGAGGAGCTGTGGCTGCCCCTGGAACCCTGGAAGTGCCCAAGGCCAGGTTGGATGGTGCTTGGAGCAACCTGGGATAGTGGATGGCATCCCTATCCGTGGCAGGGGGGTTGGAACTGGATGGTCTTTCAGGTGGTCTTCCAACCCAGGCCATTAAATGATTCTATGAAAACCTCCCTAATAATCATCAAATAATTTAGGTTGGAAAGGGCCTCTGAGATCATGGAATCCAACCATTAACCGTGTCCAAACAGCTATTCTTCCCAGGAATGTGATGGCAGAGGACAACTTCTCATAATGGACTTGATTTACTGTCTTGACTGCAAGAGAAATGCAACACAAAGGTATAAAATTGTTTCTTCCATCCCCTTCAATCCCCATGTCTGGTGAGCTCCTCAAAGTTGTGTGCAGTGTGTTGTAGCCTCCTGTTTGACAAAGAGGACAAAACTGTTTAGTCTTCAGTTGAAAAAATAAGTGTGGTGGAGAAAGAGGATGAACGTGGGGTGAGACACCCAGAGAAAATTCCTGAGCAGCAGCCCTGAACAAGGCAGGGCACAATGGCAAAATTGTCCCCTTCCCGGTGCCCTGTTGGTACCTGCACTCTCCAAGCCTGTCTTTTCAGGTCTGTGATTTGTCTGGCTGTGAAGATCCCGATTTTCCATAAAATCTGCAGGTGCAGGTGGAATTCCAGTTCCAGCAAGCACCATAGGCAGACAGAATCATAGAATGCTTTGGGTTGGAAAGGACCTTAAAAGTTCTAATCAGGTTTCCATGGCCAGGGATAGCCGAGATTGAGTGTGGAGGAGCCTGAAGTCCCTCTTTGCCTTGATTTACAGCTCCACCAGGATCTGTGGCACTTTGGGACCAAGTGCCCTGCCAGAGCCATGACAGAAACCAGCTCATTTGAACCTCGACCCTCCAAAACGCTGGAAAGTCAATTAAAGACACAACCAGAGAGAAGCCACGAGGGCAGCGATCCCACAGCTCTGGCGTGGGGATGGAAGCTGCACAGAAAGGTCTGTGTTGGAAACCCAAGTCGTTCAGCATCAAAGGGAGAAGGAATAACAAGCAAGGCCTGCCCTCCTCCCCTTGCCTGTGCCGTGTGTTTGATGCAGCCGGAGCGGCGGCGCTGGCGCGGCGCCAGGGATCGCTCCCATAGATCCCAGCCGAGCTGATTAAGAAATGCAACCCAAGTAATTAATGATGGGGGAGGACTGAACCCACGGCAGAGCTGGGATCCGAATCGTTCTCTGCCGTGGTTAACCCCAGAAAGAGTCAATTAGAGCAGGACTTCCCAACCTTTTGCCACGGATGCTCTCACTTTCAATTAAAACAGCTCGCCAGGAGCTCCGAGCTGCATGTTGGAGCCAGCAGGCTGCCCTGAGCATCAACCTCCCCAGGCCTTTGTAGTTTCTGACCATATTCCTTTGCCATGCAGGTTTTTAATTTGTAAAAATATTTGTCTGTATCTCACTCAGGCTTTCAGACAGGTTTCAGCCCTCTCCACGCTCTGTTTGACATCCTGGACGAGGTTCCAACCTCTTCAGTACCAGCAATGGCACTTGCTCTGAATTTGTAGTTTCTGACCATATTCCTTTGTAGTTTCTGACCATATTCCTCACCCACGCCGGTTTTTAATTTTTAAAGTATTTGTCTGTATCTCACCCAGGCTTTCAGACAGGTTTCAACCCTCTCTGCGCTCTGTTCAACATCCTGGACAAGGTTCCAGCAATGGAGATTGCTCTGAATTTGTAGTTTCTGACCATATTCCTTTGTAGTTTCTGACCATATTCCTCACCCACGCCGGTTTTTAATTTATAAAAATATTTTTCTGTATCTCACCCAGGCTTTCAGACAGGTTTCAGCCCTTTCCGTGCTCTGTTTGACATCCTGGACGAGGTTCCAACCTCTCTAGTACCAGCAATGGATCTTGCCCTGAATTTCAGGACAGGACATGGCTCTGCCTGTGATAATGAGGTCATGCTGTTGGTAAGGTCCATGTGTGTTAATGCCGGGTCAATATTCTGTAGCGGTCTGGAAGTTTAGTTCTGTGTGGATGGCTGCTGATTTGGAGGTATTGAAGCTGATTTCAGCCTCCTGGATTCATAATCAGTTTGGTTCACGTGTTGTGGCTAAAATCAGTAACAGCTCTAGCCATTTTCCTTCAATATAGAGCAAAGGAATGAGCTAGTAAATCTAGGCTGAAAACCCAATTTTAACTTTACCTGTTCTCTCTTATATCCTTTGTGTCAAAACACTAACACGAGAGAATTTGGAAAAGGAATCTTTTGAATTTTTTCAATATAATATGCTTTTCTCTTTGCTTGTGTCTTGGAAGAACTTTGTGTAACAGAACAAAATTCACTCCACCCCAGCAAGTCCAAAAAACTCAAAAGCTTCAGACTTCTCCTGACTGCCTTTAAAGGAGACTCTATACTTTAACAAGTGGGAATTTTTTTTATTTAGCTTTAGTTTATCATCACATAGAAAGATCACACTGTACTCAGCATCACAGTGGAGAGGTAATATCTTAAAATTTGTCCTCCATTTTGGCCCAGACATAACCACCCTAATCCCCTAAAGTGATGAATATTTACCCCACCAGTGCAGACACACACAGTTTTAGTCTCTTTCCCCACACTTTTAACATAAAATCAAAGTTCATTTCCATGACAGTCTTTTATGATCTGCATCTCAACTGGAGAAGACATTTTCCAGCCCAGAGGGCAGAGGCTTTGCTTTATATTGTCAAAAGTAGCAAGTTCAAGTCCTGTGGTGAGGGTCACATTTTTTATAATAAACCCTTCATATCCGGTATTATCTCCTTGTTAAATGGTTCACTACATTAATTATCATTATCATCCAATATATTTTGCGCTGAATGAAAATATTTCACCAATGCTTTTGGCTGAAGAAGCAAAACATAATACACCATTTTATGAGTAATTTTCATGAAATTTTGCATGCATCCAGATCTTGTGAGGTAGGGAACACACTTTGTTTGAACTTTATAGCCTTCTCATTCAGTTTTCATTAATAATTTTCCCTTTAGTTCTCAATAGGTTTCTCTAGCATTGAGGGAACAATATCAGAGCCCTCCTGTAGCTAATTTAATATCTGTAAATTTCCATGGCTGATAAGCAACAACTGCGCAGACGAATAGAAAAATAAAATAGTGAATGTGGGAGCAAAAAAAAACAACCCACAAATGAAAGAATGAAAGTGGAGACTGCAAGATGCTATGGAATGATAATCATTGCAAAAAGTTTGGCTTTGTCAGGTAAAATCAGTAGCAGAATGGTGATTAATATTTGTCTCCTAAAAGTAAATGAAAACCTTAAATGTGTTTGTTCCTTTCAAAAATCATTCTCTTAATAGGTAGAAATGCTCTCTCATGGAGTTTTTCACCAGCCCCTGTTCTGTGCTGTGCTCAAACACAATCCCAGCTCTCTAAGGGAATAGACAGATGTGTTTCCTGGACCAAGAGATCATTTTCTACCACACCTTTCTCTCTCCCAAAGCAAGGCTCTGGCCCACACTCATAAACTCATAAGGTTTACATGGTATTTGTATACAAACTGTATACTTTTTATAAAAATATTAGATACTTTAGAGAAGTAGAACTATGAAGTATGTATTGTAGTAAGACTTATGAGGGGAATTTTTAGATGATTAGTTTTAAAACATTTACAACATGGTGTAGCTAAAGCTGATAACCTAAGAAACACTGGAGTGTATTATAATTAAAAAGTAGTTACCTTCTTATTGTGATAGTGTAAATTAAAACATCTGTATTGTCTCACCCTCCATGGGACTAAAAATAAATCTGGCCCACACTCATAAACTCATAAGGTTTACATGGTGTGTATTTGTATAGAAACTGTATACTTTTTATAAAAATATTAGACACTTTAGAGAAATAGAACTATGAAAGATGTATTGTAGTAAGACTTACGAGGGGGATTTTTAGATGATGTGTTTTAAAACATTTACAACATGGAGCAGCTAAAGCTGATAACCCAAGAAACACTTATAGTGTTTAATAATATATAATTAAACACTATTTTAATTTAAATATAATTAAAAATAGTTAGTTTCTAATTTTGATAGTGTAAATTATAACATCTGTATTGTCTCACCCTCCACGAGACTAAAAATAAAATAAAAGTTTTAAAACACCTCTCAGTTACCCCATCTCTCAGTCAGAAAAGGACATGGTCCAACACCCCATAACACAGCTCATCTCCCCGTCTGTGCCCTCCCTCATGGCTGCAGGCACTGTACAGCCCTGCCCTGCACTCCCACATGGATCCCACAGGCTTTGGTGGCCCTCCAAAAGCTGAACACACCATCCTGGACGAGGGTTTTTGGAGTTGTCCCTGCAGAACCAGGAGTTGAGCTCAGAGATGCTCATGAGTCCCTTCTGTGATTCTGAGAAGACACTTTACAAAACCCAGAGAAACCCAATAACTTTGCAGTGTGTGATGCCACTGCCTTTCCACAGAAACTCCAAATTTAGCAGATGAATTAACTTTAGCTCCACAGCAAACAAATCTTCCAGCAACAACCCAGGGAAAGGACACTCACAGGTCTATCAACTGAAGGTGTGTTTTAAACCCTTGCCTGCACAACATAACTTGTTCTCATGAGCAGTTTCAGCTATACTTTTGCAGCTATCAAGCACAAGAAAAGCTGTACTGAGGTTTGAGTACAATGGTACTCAAAGGATGCCCAATGTGGTTTTTTTTAAAAGCCTGGGGAAGGACCACAGACCTTGCTGCACTTAAATCTTCCCTCAACAGAGAACTGAAGAGATGCATTTCTCTACAGATCATTTCTCTGGTCTGTAGAGAAATGCAAGCTGAAGTGAGCAGTGAAAAGAGTGATTTTTCTCTCACTGGACCAGTCTTGGTGCTAAAAGCCAAACCCTCTCGTCCAGACAGGGCTGGTGCCTCACCCCAGGCCACCGGAAAGACGGGACCTGCAGGAGGAAATAAATTCCCCTGGAAGCACGGGACCAACCGTGGTGCTGGCCACCAGGATGTAACAACAAGCAAAATTCTTTTCCAATCCTGCAAATACCCAAAGCCCTGGCACCCGCAGACCTCACATCTCTAATTAAAAATGGCCGTGAGCACTTCAATAAACAACGCAATCCATCATGTCCAGGACACAATAAAGGGACACGGAGTGGAAAAGAAGCTTTGCCCTGTCCCGTGTGCTGTACTGTATGTGTTTCACCACAGGGAAGCATGTGCTAATTTCTTACCTCTCTGCTGACTGCACTGTCCTTTTGCATAGTTGCTGCTGAACTGCATGAAAGGTATTTCTAATCTCGTGACGGTGACTGAAAAGGGTTGAAGGACACAAATTAAGTCTCATAGCAATAGAGCAGCTCAAGAATGGAAGGTCAGCCAGTTGACTCTTCCCAGAATCCCCTGAACAATGCAATTATTCATGAAGGAAATTTCAAATTATTTTCATTAGACTTCTGTTTTACCAATCTAACCAAAGTGATTAATTAGGGATTAAAATATTTACTCTGCACATGCTGCCTTGGCACGGCACTAGAATATTTAAGCATTGTGCTAAAAGGGTCAGCTGTCTCCAGCACTGTTTGGAATTCATTCTCTGCTTTCTGTGTAAAAGGGCATTGACTCTCATGTCTACACCACACTTAGGATCCCATTAGGGACATGGAGGGAGAAGGGAGACCCTCCTCTTGCCCTTGGAGCAGCCCCAAGCTCCCCAACTTCTTTGCTGGGCTACTCCAGCACAGCAGCAGAGAAGAGCAACAGCAGTGACTACAGCAAGCCCTGCAGAGGATTCAAGGTTCCACTCCTATTCCACACACAGGACCAGAAAAGAAGGAGATGCTTGTGAGAACCTGGAAGGACCAGAAAAGAGGGAGATGCTTGTGAGAACCTGGAGGAACCAGCTGTAAAAGACAGCCCTGTGATGGCAGACACAAGAACAGAAGAACTGGACTCAGATTTTGGTCCAGTTGTGGAAATCCTGGCTGGCTTCTCATCCCTCTAAAAAATGGGAAGATGGAGTTACCCCAAGTGGCAAATGCTTTCATTGTATATGAAGTTTAGAACATTTGGCATCCCCCAGTGAAACAGTGGGGTGGGAATGCCATGCTTGCTCTGTTCCCTTCCCAGTGCTGAACCAGCAATCCCAGGTCAGATTTTAGTCTCATGTGAAGGGTGAGACCATGCAGATGTTAAAGCCTGAGGTCAGAGCCTGAGTCAAATCCAGCCCCTGCTGACCTCCAGGGGCTCCTGGAACCCATTTGCAATTCTTCCCTCACCCCTGTTTGTCCAACAGAACCCAAAGCAAAGGGATGAGAAACGAGCAAGTACCCTAGAAAGGGTGAACATGGAGATGTGGGTGATGGTGCTCCAGCTCCACCAGATCCACAGGGATGGTTGGATTTGGCTCAGCACCAGGGCTGGAGGGGCTTTCCTGGTGGATAACCCAGCACACCCCACCCAGGAGCCTCTGCAGGGTGGTTGAAATGCACAGAGCTGGTGGCTGCTGCCACTGCAACCTCACCAAGATGAAAAAGATGCATAACAGGATTTGCATTCCTTTCCAGACTGACTGCTGCAAGCAAACATTTCAGCACTTATTTCTTACCAATATTATTAGGAGTCTCAGCCCATTTCTGGCTGGGGCATGTTTCCTCCGGGGGACTGAAGTCACCTGTCACTTTCTTTCTCATGTTACTTAATCGTTTTAGTCCAAGCAGCAAGCTGCCAATCATATTTAATATTTAGTCACCTTGAATGCATTGCTACTGATTAAATAGACTGCTATTTCAGTAAACAACTCGTGAGAGAATACTTACAGCTTCATTATAATTATTCCACCAGATATTAGAACATTATTCATATGTAAGTCCAAAGAATATTTAGGTCTTCTCCTATTTAGTTCACAAACAACATTTTAATTGCTGCCATATTAGCAGAGCTATCAGTGCTAATTGGATAATACCCCTTCAAAGATTTTTTCTTTTAGCAACCTCTTTTGCTTGCATGCTTTTAAAATATCTCTGTTTTTTTGGCTCACTGATGATTACCCACAAAGAAATTTGCCCTTATGAGTTTATCAGACAGACACCTATATATATATATATATATATATATATATAAATATAATATAAATAATATATATTATTTATATATTATAATTATATATTCAACATAATTTTTTGTTGTTGTTGTTGTTTTTAGGTGTTTTTGGTGGGGGAGGACTCTGTTGTTTGTATACATTGAAAACGAGGGGCTCCTGAATGAGGGAGGAAGAGGATGATGGGACAAAGCCTGTACTGCAACTCATGGCAAAGGCATGGTGAAAAATCCAAATTTTCTGAGATCATCCATAGACTTATCCATAGTGAATCCCATAACCTGGGCCACATTCCCCTGGGGGCTTGGAGGATCATTTTAGAACCTCCCTGAAAAATTCATTAAGGGAATCCTAGAATCATGAAATTATTTGGATTGGAAGGACCCTCAAATATCATCCAACTCCACCCCTGCCATGGGCAGGGACAATTTCCACTGTCCCAGGTTGTTCCAAGCCTTATCCAACCTGGCCTTGGACACTTCCAGGGATCCAGGGGCAGCCACAGCTGCTCTGAGCACCCTGTACCAGGGCTTCACCACCCTCACAGTCAAGAATTTATTCCTAATTAAAGCCATACAAGTAAACTTCCTGTTAAAGATTAAATTTACAGTTAATAGTATTAAAAGCAGGGGTCTTGCTCCCAGCAGGAAATTTCTTACAAGGTCCACGCTTGGAGATGTGTTGGCACATAATACAAACTGAAGGTGGGCAACAGGTTTTGACAAATTATATGGTTAATACAGTGCACAGTGATGGCAGATTTAATGAGTGAGCTTTGCTGGGAAAGGAAAGGTAAAGGAGAATTTCCAGGAAAATGAACATGTTCTGTGTCACTACCGTCTAGGCAGGACCTTCAGGCCATGATTCTAGAAGGAAAGTTTTGTTCAGGAACCCAGATAGGGCAATTTATCAAAGGAACAGATAAATGCAAGTGTTTGTTTCGCTTCAGTGAGAGAAAATGAGAAATTGTTACTTAAGGTTGACCCAAACACATCTCCTTGTTTCTTCCCACTCCTTTCACCTCCTCTCCTTCCTCCCTCTCAGTTTTTTCAGTTTGACCACTGAACTGAAAAATTAATTATTCTTACAGCTCTATTAAAGGATAACTTATGCCAGGCTGCTTGCAGCCTAAATGATGTACATTAAATATCTCTATTTCTTACTTGTTTTTCCCTCTCTTTTAACATTTATCCCTTGGTTTGAAAGTTTCTGAATTCCCAAAGTACTCATGGGGTGCGATCGATTGTTCATTAGGCAAATATATGTTAAAATAAAATAAAATAAAATATTAATAACAATAACAATAATAATAATAATAGTAATAATTTTGAACCAGAAAGATAAAATTAAAGAGTCAGTTCCTAATCAGAATGGCACACACAGCCTTCAGTGTGCACAGTAATGACTATCTGTGTAGGAGAGAGTTAAATGGGATATTGATGGGATATTGGGAAGAAATTCTTCCTTGTGAGGGTGGGCAGGCCCTGGCACAGGGTGCCCAGAGAAGCTGTGGCTGCCCCTGGATCCCTGGAAGTGCCCAAGGCCAGGTTGGATGGGGATTGGAGCAGCCTGGGATGGTGGAAATTGTCCCTGCCATGGCAGGAGTGGCACTGGATGATCTTTAAGGATCTTTCCAACCCAAACCATTCTGTTCCATGATTTTATGATTCTCTCTACATCTCTGTCAGATCTTTCTGGTTTCTCAGCAAAACTCACCAACCTCACAACATTTTGGTGCAAATTATTCAGGAGAGGGCAGGGAACACATGGCTTGAGAAACAAAGTGAGGTGATCAGCAGAAATAACCACAGCTCGTTCATTTTTTGTCACTCCATCCTCTGGAGGAGGTCTGGGCTTTGGTCACTTTCTGCTTTAGTCAGTTATTTCAGTTTTCCAGCAGAAGAACTTACGGATAGAGAAATATGGAATTTTAGCCTGGAAGAGGAATCCCAAATGCTTCTCATGGCCACAAAACCACGAATGGATCTGTCCACTCCTAAATTGTGAACCTGCAAGCCTGTGAGGGTTCACTGCAGATGCAAAACCAAGGCTGAAACAGCTGGAAGTCAACATGATCCATTTTGGATCCAAGCTGGGAAAGCACTTCCAGAAGAAATGACACAACTGCTGGATGCAGCTGTGGTTACATCACATTGCAAGACATGGAATGCACTTGGGAGGATCCATAAAGATCCATAGTGAGCAGCCCCAGCAATGACCTGAGAGAAGGAGAATTGTTCAAGAATCCTCTCAGCTACTCATTGCTTGTCTCAGCCAGGCAAACACTGACCACAGGTTCAAAACACAGAAAATCAAAAGATCAGCTGGGTATTTCAGCGTGTAGAACACACTCACTGCTATTAAACTTCCTCAGAAGTTCTCACTTTTTTCATGTCATTTCATTTCAGTCAGGTACACAGAAAAATTCACTGTGCAGTGCAGCTGAGAAAGCTGGCAGGAACAAACATTAAAATATTCAGAACATCTTAAACTGCAGAGTTAGAGTTTTTTATTGTTGTTTTATAACTTTGCTTTAATCAACTTTTTATCCATTGACTCCCTCGCAAGTGCCAACCAATATAATTAGCACTATCTAAATTAGTTATCACTCAAAATTACTTCCTTCTTGGAAAAAAACAGTTTTATTTTTAAATCATAGGTGTTGCCATAGGCTGTACCAGAACTATATGCATGGACACATTTTAAGTAGATAATATTTTTAATCCTAATTAAAAAAAATAAATTCATCCCCTCCATAAAATGTTGAGATTTGTGAATGACTTTATTTTAATTTTTTGATAGAAACATGGTAACAATCAACTGATTTTCATTCATATACCTACTGCGCACCTTCCATTGAAGCATTATATTGCTCAGCTGAGCTTTTATATAAACTCAACACAAATTTCCACTGCGGGGTTTGTTCCCATTTCATTGCACACTGGATGGAGAGCAGAGGAGCCAACATTCCCTAGGGGTGCCTGTCCCAGGGGCTGTTATTGACACACTGCCATCAGCAGCAGGACTTTGCCTTCTGCAGCCTCCAAACCCATCAATACCTATTGATTTCAAGGTGGATTGCAAGTACATCAGTGCATCTGATAAAGCAGCTCTCAGCAGCACGAGCTGAGAGTGGAGATGCTGAGATAACAAATCTCCCAAATGTGGCCTTGGATCCAGGACCTATCAGGGTGCTGAGAGGGGCTGGGCACCCCAGCTGAGCCTCTTCAAAGGGACCAAAGATATTTGTGATGGTGTTCACAGGGGTCTGAGGATGAAGGAAGAGACGAGGACCTGACTCCGTGTTTCAGAAGGCTTGATTTATTATTTTATTATATATATTATATTAAAACTATACTAAAAGAATAGAAGAAAAGGTTTCATCAGAACGCTGGCTAAGAATAGAATCAACAAGAATGATAACAAAGGCTTGTGGCTCGGGCTCTGTGTCTGAGTCAGCTGATTGTGATTGGCCATTAATTACAAACATCCAACATGAGACCAATCACAGATGCACCTGTTGCATTCCACAGCAGCAGATAACCATTGTTTACATTTTGTTCCTGAGGCCCCTCAGCTTCTCAGGAGGAAAAATCCTAAGGAAAGGATTTTCCATAGAAGATGTCTGTGACAGATATTATTTCAAAGAAGCCCACAAGGTCATTATCTGGCTTTGAAAATGTTGTCCCTGGTGGAAATTTTATTCACCCAAGTCTGGACATGCTGCCTGGAGATTTCATACAGCTCAGGGACATAGGTTAGGGGTGAACTTAGCAGTGTTGGGTTAAAGGCTGGACTTTCTGATCTTAAGAGTATTTTCCAACAAAAATCATTCCATGGTTCTGTGATTCTGCATCTTCCCACCACTCAGACCTTTGGGAGCCCAGCACTGCTGCAGGCTCTGCTCTGAGTGGGTTGCAGGAATATTTCCTTTCCCTATTGATCCCCAATGGACAATCTAAACCCACCCTTCTTCAGCAGTTCAGAGCTCCCATTTCCCTGAGGAAGAATCTCCTGGTGCCTGGGGAATATTTCTCTTGGTATCCCTTGCAAGCTGTCATTCCTTTAGGGAAGAATTTCCATGCACCCACCCACCTGATAAATGCCCCTGGTATTTATCGCTTGCTGAGGGAAATGAGGATGGGATGGGGATGCTGGAGAACAGCCTGAGCTCTGAGAGGAGGCTTCTTCAAACACTGAAGAGGGGCAGGATGAGGCACAGGATGGAGAATATTGGGCAGACATGAGCAGGAGGGCTGTGGGCCCGTGGCTGGAAGTGCTGAGCTGCAGTGCCTCACCTGGGAAAGCTCCAGGCTTACAAAAAAACACTTTAATTGCTGTTTATTGGACATGCCAGTGTTATTTAATCCTACACTGCAGTCAGGGTACCCCAAATCAGCTTTATCACTCATTGCAATAACAGCATCCATCACAAACTGCCCTTTCCACATATCCATCCTCCAGTCCCGCTCCCTCTCAGTTTCATGTCACTGGAGTTGGGGGTGTGGGAGGTGCAACAGGAATCAAAGCCACCTTATCATTTCAGTGTATCATTGGAAACCGGGTAAAGAGAAAGCTGAATCATTCCCCACAACCTGAGGGCAGTGCTATCTTTCATCCTGACTTGTTCTGCTATTTACAAAAAAACTGCATAATTACCAGAGCAAATGCCACGTCACAGCCTGCACCTGCTATGGGCAAGATAGAGAACATTTTTCTGAATGTAATAATTAAATAAACCCATCCATCAGTCAGCTGCATCTAGTTTTGTGGCTTCTGTGGGCTTTAAAAGGAGCAAAACAATGCATTTGTGCAAGGAGCTTTCTCTTCACGTTTTAATGGCAATTATTGCATGTAAACTAGCTTTTGTAAGAACTAGGAAGCAGATGGATGTGGTCAGAAAAAAACCCAGGCAAATACACCCACTGGAAAATCAAAAAGATGAAAATGCAAAGTCACTGCGTGTGTAGTTGTGTGTGTGCTGTGAAATGGTTCTTTTCAGCCTCAGCATCTGAATATTCCCAATGGAAATGTCATTACAAAAGACAACAGGTTGTTTCAGCAGAACTGATCAAAGGCTGAGATTGCTGTTCCAGGCACGGCCCCACAATGAGTCTGACAATCCTGAGCTAAGGAATTGTTATTTCCCAGAAGCTCAATCTCCAATGGAAGATCCATCCAGGAGGAGATGGAGATGCTTGAAATGCTGGGAAGCAGTGAGAGGGTTGTGAGGAGAGCAGTGACAGCATGGGAGCATCTTCTCATCCGCCCTTCATTTCCCCTCTGAGCTGTGCACTGAGGTGTGCCAGGCATGGCACCCCTCCTTTAAACCTGCTTTAGACAGGAATCCCAGCCTTTTTTGGGGCTGCAGCACTTTCCTGATGCCAAAATTCATCCTCAGCCAAGCCAAGGGGTGATTTGGGTGCTGCATCTTCACAATGACCAGACAGATGTTGTGACCGTGTTCACAGGGTCTGAGGATGAGGGAAGAGACGAGGATCTGACTCCATGTTTCAGAAGGCTTGATTTATTATTTTATGATATATATTACATTAACTAATATACTAACTATACTAAAAGAATAGAAGAAAAGGTTTCATCAGAAGACTAGCTAAGCTAAGAATAGAAAAAGAAAGAATGATAACAAAGGCTTGTGTCTCGGACAGAGAGTCCAAGCCAGCTGACTGTGATTGGCCATTAATTAGAAACAACCACATGAGACCAATCACAGATGCACCTGTTGCATTCCACAGCAGCAGATAATCAATGTTTACATTTTGTTCCTAAGGCCTCTCATCTTCTCAGGAGGAAAAATCTCAAAGAAAGGATTTTTCATAAAAGATGTCTGCGCCAAGATGTTTAATGCTTGGGCTCAGGCATCTAAACATCCCCACATCTGTCCACGTGCTTCTTTCTCCATCTCATGATGCATTTCCCTCTCTCCCAAGCTCACACCTGTGGTGCACATTCCTTTTACACTGCAATTTAGCTGAGAACTGGGATGAGCACATTTGTTCTGTGTGACCACTGGAGAGAGCTGCACCTCACTGTCTCTCCTCTGCCAAGGGACAATTTTAACCATATTAAGCCATTCCACATCAAATTTTGGGAAGTTGCATGCAAGGTAGGATTATGAGGATTAAAGGGGTGGAGGGCTCTGCTTTCCATTAAGGATTTGCTGACAAAGAATCTGTTGGCAATTAATAGATTAATAAATCTTTTTGTAAATGTCTCATGAATTCCTGCAGAGTCGAGCAAGGCAATGATCCCAGTTCAAAAGCCCACAGAGCACTCTGTGATATTTAAACCTGTGATTTGCAACTCTTTTTTTTTTTTTTCCCCACAACTTTCCATGCTGTTGCATGTAAAATTCCAAGAATTTTGCAGCAGTGGCCCAGGCCCTGCCCAGTGTGTCTAAACCACTTGCCAATGTTGTTCTTCACCACCTCCAGAGACCTTGCAGAAGCAACTCTTGGACAACTTTGGAAATCTTTGCTTTGGACCAAGCAAAACAAGCAAACCCTGACTTCAAAATGCTGATTTTTTTTTTTATTGCCAATTAAGCCTTCAGAAAGTACTGAAGATTCAATTCTTGAAACACACTGTAGCTAAGAAGCATGTTTGAAAAGATACCACAACCAAAAATGGGAAAGCAACAGAAATGGCTCAAGAAAATTCCAGCAGATGGCTCCTACAGGGAAACAGAGCCCAGGAAAAACCCTGCATAATCACCTCTTCAGACAGCAAGGAAATAACTTCTGGGAAGGATTTGCTTCCATCCCTTTTCAGTATCCCAGATATTCAGAAACTCTTCCTGAGATCTGCAGTTCCTACTTAAAGAGTAATTTATTGATGTTCCTAAGAGAGAAGGCTTTAATTCACAAAATATAATTCATCAAAACGCTACAAAAATGGCAGTTTCATTCTGATCCTAATCTATAAAGCTTTTTGTCTATCTTTAAAGCTATGGTTATCTTGAAGTGCTTAGTCTCATATTCATTGCTTTTATAATTGGACAACATAGAACAATGGGAGATTTACTAGTTTATTAAGAACCAAAATGAATGTAATCCAATATCACCCTTTGTTGAAAGCCACCTACAAAAGAATTGCATGAGGATGTGAAATGAATAATCTTTCTTGGTTTTCTCCTCTTGAAATCACTATAGTGCCTTTCCAGAGCATAATAAATGGCAGGGTGTTATGGAAAATTACTACAAGTCTTACCAGGTAAACAAGTTCAGGAGATTTTGGGGAACTGGTGCAGCTCATTCCTGACAAAGATTTTCACAGAAGAATCATTTTTTATTTGAAATTATCCTAATGGTCCAGAATTAAAAAAGAAAGCCTCAGGATCAACAATCTTGTTCTTCAGATTCAGACATTCAACCCAACCTTTTTTTTTGTCTTTTTCTTACCTATAAACAGGGGCTCGTGCATGGAGCAAAGTTTCTAAGGTGGGAAAATAAAAATTGTTCCAGAAAAGGTAGGACAATAAATAGCATGTAATATATAATAAATTCTTATATATACAATATAATAATATATAATAAATAAATATCTAATAACTTGTTCCAGAAAAGGTAGGGCAATAAATAGCATTTAATATATAATAAAATGTTATATATACAATATAATAATATATAATAAATAAATATCTAATAAATTGTTCCAGGAAAGGTAGTGCAATAAATAGCTTTTAATATATTATAATAAACTAACAACAGGAAATAACCCTGAAAGAATTAGCTCGCAAGACCTAAGTCCTCCTCTGCATTATTAGTCTTTTAAAGAGGAGCTGAATGATCAGTGCTGAGCAAGAGTTAAATCTTCAGGAATGAGAGCAATGAAAAAATGGGAGCAGTGCCTCTCCATGATGTGTCACAGTTTGAACCAAGCAGCCAAACAAAGAAAGGGATTTTGATGACTCCTTGCCATGGACAGAACTAATTTTTCGTGTTGTAAATTCTTTCTAGGTTGGAATGAAGCTGAAATACATTGAAAAAAATCCACAAATCCCATTTTGGATAAAAACTGGCTTTGACTGTGCAGTGAGCTCAGAGAGTGTCTGCCACCACCTTGGTCCCCTCAAGCCTGCTTCAAATCAGAATACCAATTTCTAATTTCAGTTCAGCTCCACCATTATTACAGCAATTTCTTCCCTGGCCCTCAAAGGGCTTTTGTAAAGAGAGAAAATGGCACTGTGCCTCATTCACCCTTAGAGAAACTGAGGCACACTGAGACAAAACTTTCCTTTCTCCTTGCAGGCTGGACCTGCAACAGGAACCTCTGGTGCCTGGTGCCAGGAGGGGTCTGTGCCCTGCACCAAGAGGTCACAGTTTGGGCTCAGACCCATCTTGGGGCTGGATTTCTGTCACACCCATGGCTGTCACTTGTGGGGATCCCTGAGGAGCCAGTCCTGAAACAGCACTTGACTCCAGTGAGTCTCTTTGGACTCCTCAATAATTCCTTTGTTATGAGAAACTTTCATCTTCAGTAATCTGCCTTTTCCTGATCATCATCCAACCCTAACCTTGCCCTGTAACTTCTCAGATTTGTTGTCATGCAAGCAAAAAATGCATTGAGCTCCTTGGAGCAGACCTTCAGGGAGATGTCAAAATCTTCAGGAAGGGACCCACAAAGCAGAGGTGCAGTAAGTTAGTTCTTAAATTCTCCTTTATCTGATGTGGTGTTTGTGAAAGGTCTGATTTCTACCTCTCTTTCCTGCACCATGAGCTTGTGGTCTTCCCATCTTCTGGGAAATAGGATGCTGGGATTCCTGAGAGAAATGGGAGAATTCTCTCCTGCTTGACAGGACCCAGCTCCCCATCTTCAGGAGGAGGGATGCTGGGATCACTGAGAAAAATGGGAGAATTCTCTTTTTCTGCCCAACAGGATCCAGCTCCCCACATCCAGGAGGGCTCTGGGCCGATGCATCTGCAGGGAGATGGGAAAAATAGATGGGAAAATCTCAGCATGCAGATTGCCATGGCTCAGCTCGTCCCTCCCCACCACCAGCAATGGAAATAAGCAGAGCTGCCCCTGGGCCAGGGCATTTGAGCCCTTCCCATGTGGAAAAGCCAGAGGGAAAAGGCTGGATTGATGCAAAGTCACTGACAAACTGATCCCATGGGATCTCCATGCATTTACACCCTGCAGATGATCCATCCAAAAACACCTCAAAGGGTGATGATCACTTCAAGCTCTGTCACACAGATCACACCTAAGATCCCTTCTCAAGTTAAACTTTACCCATTGGCTTAAAGAATAAATAAATAAATGTTATTGATTTGATATTGGTAAGGCTGATATTTGGTATTTGGTAAGGATTGATATTGGTAAGGCTGGATTGATGCCAAAGGCTCCACTGACCCTCGTGGTCACTACAAACTGATCCCATGGGATCTCCGTGCATTTACACCCTGCAGATGATCCATACAAAATCACCTCAAAGGTGATGATCACTTCAAGCTCTGTCACACAGATCACACCTAAGATCCTTTCTCAAGTTAAACTTTACCCATTGGCTTCAAGAATAAATAAATGTTATTAATAAATGTTACTGTTGGTTGCTCTGCTTTCCTGCAGCTCATGGCAGGGCAGGATGTCAATTGCCTCTTTGCTCAGGACTCGTTTATCCTCTGATTTTCCCCATAGATGCTTCCTTATAAAGAGCAAAAAAAAAAAAAAAAAAAAAAAAAAGGAAATGAATAAATTGAAAAAAAAAAAAAAAGCTTGTAGACCCAAAAGAAAGAATGCACCTATTATAAAATAAAATCTCTTTTAGTAGCTATTAGAATGCATTAAAAATATTCACAGGACTCTCCCCTCCAGTTATGTTGCAAAAGCCATGCAAATAATAATTGTGGCTAAGTGCAGTACAGTGACAGTCAATATTGTACTTCCCAAGCTAGCACTCATTATTCTTTATGGAAATCATGCATTTTGTGAAAGATCAAAAGATTTACATATCATATGGAGTGCTTCAGGGAGTGACTTGCTGTGCACTTTAAATGCACAATGTTCCACAGCCATTTAAATACAGATTTCATTTCTCTCTTCTGTGTGATATTAAATTTGAAAAAGGAGGGAGACAGAGACGAAATCGACTTGGGTACCTTTGTTCACATCATGAAATACAATTTTAATTTGCTTCTGATACAGAAGTTTAATATTTTTATGGGATGTTATTGAATAATCTGCTAGGCTCAGCATTGGCCTTTTCTCAGGAAAGAGATGAAAGAATTTTTTTGTATTTTTTTCAGAGCACTGCAGGAAAAAATCGTCAGCTCTTCCATGCCCTGGAGAAGGAGACAGACTTTGACTGCTTTGCCTCCCTCCACCATCAGCTCCCCTGCAACCTTCCCCTGTTGGTGTGGTCTGCACTGGAAGGGGCAGCCCAGGCTGGAGTCACCATCCCTGGAGATGTCCAAGGATGTGGCACTCAGGGCCATGGTTTGTTTGGCAAGGTGGTGATCAGCCAAAAGCTGGACCTGATGGTCTTGTGTCGCAGACATCTTTTATGGAAAATTCTTTCTTTGAGATTTTTCCTCCTGAGAGGCTGAGAGGCCTTAGGGACAAGATGTAAACAATGGTTATCTGCTGCTGTGGAATGCAACAGATTCATCTGTGATTGGCCCATGTTGGATGTTTGTAATTAATGGCCAATCACAGTCAGCTGGCTCAGACAGAGAGTCCGAGCCACAAACCTTTGTTATCATTCTTTCTTACTCTATTCTTAGCCAGCCTTCTGATGAAACCTTTTCTTCTATTCTTTTAGTATGGTTTTAATGTAATATATATCATAAAATAATGAATCAAGCCTTCTGAAACATGGAGTCAGATCCTCGTCTCTTCCCTCATTCCAAGAACCCCTGTGAACACGGTCCCAGTCTTGGAGGTCTTTTCCAACCTAAATGATTCCGTGAGTGTTCCCTGAGTGCTTCCCCTCTGAAGGTGAGGTGGGGCTGACAGCCAGAGCTGCATTCCGGGGAATCCACCAAGCCTGGGACCAGTCCAAAAAGCAGATTGTTCAGAATGGTCTGCAGAGCTGGGGGTTATTTCTGGGTGGCATCCAAGAGTCTGGGTTATTGTTGAAGATTGCAATGCAAGATGTTTTCCATTACCATCTATATGGCAATTACCTTTGTCAGTGGGCAGTTTGCCTTATCTCTCTCTTTGAGTGACCACATTCACACCTCCCTTGGGAGGGGATTCTGCTGATAACAGCTATTGAATGTCACTGCATGGCTGATAAGAACTACAGCATCCCATTGGGAGATGTGAGCCCAGAGGGAGGAGCCAAGCATTCCTACCTGGATATAATCTGGAGATCCTGGAACACCAGCACAGCTTCTCCACTGGATTCCCCAGAGGAACAGCAGCTGCCTCTTCTTCCACTGGATCTTCAGAGGAAGAATACATCCTTCTCTACAGGATCCTTGCTCCAACAGAACCACCCCTGACACTGCAGGAGGGCTGAGCCACAATTCCAATGGGACTGCCACCAACACCCTGACCCACAGGGTGTCAGGTTGGGTTCTGACTCTGTCAGTGCTGTTCTTGTGTACTGCATTGTTTATTTTATCCTTTTTTTTTTCTTTTCCCTATTAAAGAACTGTTATTTCCGACTCTCATATTTTTGCCTGAGAGCCCCTTAATTTAAAATTTATAGCAGTTCAGAGGGGTGGGGAGGGTTTACATTCTCCATTTCAGGGGAGGTTCCTGCCTTCCTTAGCAGACTCCTGTCTTTCCAAACCAAGACAATAATTCAGGGTCTAAGCAGCAGCACTGGGAGGAGTTGGGCACCACCAACAAGAGATCCACACTGGTGAGGATGAGGAAAATTGTCCTCTCTGCCTCCTCTGAAGGGAGAAAAGAGAGTTTTCTGCACAAGCAATTAGTCCTGTATTTCTGAGCAAGAAGGAAAGTGTTGCATGAGCAGGAAATCTGCCCTGTTTGTTTGCTCCTGATACATCTGCATTATTTTCTGAACAGAGCAAATGGAAAACCTCTTTAATGAAGCATAAAACTATGTTGTGATTAAGGCTTATTCTGTCTAAATATTGACTCAGATAACACTTTCTCGGGACAAACAGACCATAACCCATGACTCTGGCAACAAAGCCAGGAAGATTAACAGGAAAGATGCATTTTCTGGTCGTCTGAAGAGAACTTTGACACAGCCAAGACAACAGGCAAAGTCTTTTATGATTATTTGTGAGATCCAGCCACAGGGGCTTCAAGAGGCCGTAGCTTTCTAGTTTTACTGAATATTTGAAAGTTCAAGGGAAAATATCTCTGTCCTTCCCTAAGTGGTTAGCACAGAGACAAGAGCAGAGTGGCAGGAATTTCTGGAAACTTCTAAAAGTGAGAACTTTTCCAATTATCTTGGAGGAAAGATTACCCAAGGAGTCTTTCAAGCCCTGTTGAAGTACAACCACTGGATCTTTGACCTTCACCTGCAGATAAAATCAGAATAAGTCAGGCATACAGATAATAATCCTGGCCTAAACAATCCAGGAGAAGAACAGGTGGGTTGGGGTCTGGAAAGCAAAATCTGTATTTAGAGCAGAGGGTGCTTGGAAAATCAGCTCAAAAGGGAGAGATAAAATCTTGTGCCAACTTCAATGGTGTGATATTTTCTGTTTCTTTCAAAAAGCATAGATTTGCTTTAAAATAATAAAAAAATTAGTTTTATTCAGAAGAAAGGTCCTGGTCTGAGGGAGGGGGTGTGAAGGGTTTTTGGTTTAGACATTGTTATGTGTATTACAGTCAGCTCAGACAACCAAGGTCAAACAGGATCCTGTTTTGGGGGAAAAAAACCCAAACCAAACGAATCCCAAATAATCCAACCAACCAACCAAAAAAAAAAAAAACACCAAAAAAACCCCCAAAAACAACAACAATAACAACAACAAAAAACTACAAAGAAAAAATAAAAAATCCCAAATAACCCACCACAAAAAGGCTAACCAACCAAAAAAACCCCACAGGAGTGAATCTCTGCCCCAGAAGGATTACCACGAGGTGAGGGAAGGCACACAAGAGGGTGAGGATTCTACAATTCTATTTTCTGGGATTTCAGACCTTTCCATCTCTGTCTGCAACTAGCAAAGCAATGATACCTCCCAGAGAAATACCACCTCCAGGGCTAATCAGCTTCCATGTCTTGGAAATATTCATAAATAAACAGAAGAAAATGAATTGTTTCCCACAAATACTTAACAGATAAACCTTCCTGGTAAGGAAAAAAGCTCCCCGAGAAAGGAATTATCTCCTTGGTCCAGGGGAGTTTTTGATCATTCCTAGGATTTGGGAATTTAAAGAAATCATGACAATAGATGATGGTGTCAAATAGAAAAGCAAGTAAACTGCTGCAGCTGTACAGGCACAGCAGTGCTCTGTAATTCCAGAGTCTGGGATATCACTGGGGCAAGGTGAGGAGTTAGGAGAGTTAACAGGAATTATTTGAGCAAGAATTAAATTCTTTGAGATTTAGTTGCTTATTTTAGCTTTCAAAACTCTTTAAAAGGTAAAATTAACTTTGGGCATGCCCCTAAATGTCACTGTGGACAAGAGGAAGGATTTACACCAGGGTGTTTTTTCAGGGTTTTGGCAGTGCAGACGGTCTTAAAGGAAAATAAGGATGGACTGGGAGGTCCTGGACATGAACCTGAACTCTCTGGGCACTTCAGGAGAAAGATTATTTAAAACAGATTCTGGTTAGTCTATAATTCCATCTTCTCTCCATTCCTTGTTTCTTCAGATAGTGTTTTTTCATGGTATCATGGAATCATATGCGTCGCAGACATCTTTTATAAAAAATCCTTTCCTTTGGATTTTTCCTCCTGAGAGGCTGAAAGGCCTCAGGAACAAAATGTAAACAATGATGATCTGCTGCTGTGGAATGCAACAGGTGCATCTGTGATTGGTCTCATGTGCTCGTTTCTAATTAATAGCCAATCACAGCCCAGCTGTCTTGGACAGAGAGTTGAGTTACAAACCTTTGTTATCATTCTTTGCTATTCTATTCTTGTCCAGTCTTCTGATGAAATCCTTTCTTCTATTCCTTTAGTATAGTTTTAATATAATATATATCATAAAATAATAAATCAAGCCTTCTGAAACATGGAGTCAGATCCTCATCTCTTCCTTCATCCTGAGACCCCTGTGAATACCATCACACATATAGGCTGGGAAAAACCTTTATGATTACTAAGTCCAACCATTCCCCGAGCACTGCCAGGCCCACCCCTAACCCATGTCCCCAGGTGCCACATCTACTGCTACAACACATCTGGAATATTTCCCTATAGAATCCTGACATTGTATTTCCACCTTTGCCACCTGTCCAGCCCACTTAAACTTGCAAATTTTCCCTCTGTTCCTGTTGTAAACTTCCCCAAGCTGAGCTCTGCAGCTCCAAGGATTTCTGGATGGACAGGCAGAAGTGTCCACGTTAGCTAAGTTTGTAAAAGATAAAATTACTGTTTTCTGGGAAAAACCCCACCAACAACAACAGGGGAGACACAAAATAATAACCCAGCAGATCTCACAAGCCAATTGCCAAAACCTTTTACAGCCATGCTTTGTCTTTCCACCAGCTGCAGATCCCAGCCCTTATTTTGGGCTCTGCACTGCAAAACTGGCCTTTCCTTTCCACTGGAAAGAACCAGGAATAAAAGAAGCACAGAAATGTAAAGGCTGAAATGAAAGTGGGAGAGCAGGGGGAGCGTGGCAGTGCTGGTGTTAACGCTGAAGTATTCCCTGGGAGCGTGAGCTGGCAAATGGAGTGGACACCCAGATATTTGAAATGCAGCCAAATAATTTGGCACATCTCTAAACTGGCACAAAGCAGTCTTAGCAGAGCTTCCTACTGCTGCTGGCACTTTTACAGCTGTCTTTCTTCATCTTGCTCTTCCCACTGCAACAGCTACTCAACAGGTGTTTCCACAGGCACAGTGTGTTTGGCAGCTGCAACCCTTCAATATTATCGCTGGAATACATTTTTCTCCCCATCAACAGCATTGACTGGCTCTGTTGCCCAGAGGCCAGCATGGCAACGGGGACAGCTGACCAACTGGATTTGGGAAAAGGGGGCTGTGGGCTCTGGGCAGCCAGATGTAGGAGCCAGTAGAGCAGTTGGAGAACATCAAGGCTTGGCATGGCTCTGGAAGGCTGGAGTGATGCTTGGCTGAGGTTCGTCTGGATCCCCATATTCTGCTCACCTGGGTCTTCACTGCTTTTTTTTTCACTTGTTGCCCTCCTGGTCCCACATCCATCAAAAGAACATATTCTTAGTTATTTTCTGTTGATTAAACAGGCATGGAAAGCATAATTTCTTTGTTCTCTGTTGTTCGCTTGGAATGCAAGGGGGTTTCACATTCTGTGATTTTCTTCATTGCAAGCAAGTTTCCCTAACCTCTGGGTTTCCTGTCTTTGATTTTTCATAAGGATTGAGTGTTTGCTCAAATTATGATGGATTTTCTCTGCCTGCCCCTGTTCAGTCTTCAATCCAAATGTGCTTAGAGCAGAAGACAGGAGAACTCAAATCCTAGAGGAAACCTGGGAACTGTGAGACTTTCAGACACAGAAAGTACCCAGAGCAATTCAAAGGTGAGCCATTTTGGAGTAAAGTTCATGAGGACATTAAAATTAAAAACTTATCTTTTTTCTTTTTTTTTCCCAGCTTGCCTGTGGGGCTTTTTAGCCTTTTTTCACCTTTTTGGTTTTCATCTCATACCAATCAAGGCAGTCTCAGCTCTTTCAGCAATGCAGTCCATGGTTTGCTGGATGTTCTGTTCTTCCCACTGCACATGTTCCCTGTGCACAAAACCTTGCAGCTGAGAAACTTCCAGAGCAAGAGAAACACGATGTTTAACAGCCCCAAAACAAGCTTCTCTCCAAGGATTTATCTGCTGGCTTTTTGAACCTTGGTGAACTTTGAATATCTGCCTCTTCACACCTCTGGATGCAGAGAACCATTTCTTCTTGTTTATTTTGCATCCACGACCCAACAGTTTTGCTTGGTGTCCCTAAGTCTTGTACTGGAAAACAGGTGGGAAAATGAATTTCTGTCCCTCCCTGCTTCTCCAGCAGCTGTGGTTTCTCAGGTCTGAGCTTATGGGTAAGTTCTCCACCCATCCTCCCTTTCCCATGAAGTGCTTGACATGGACATTTAAAATATAAGTATGGAAATGTCCCAGTGGATCTTAACTCTCTCTGCTTCCCACAACATCTCACCTTGGATTCAGTCCAGGGGAGGCCATGAAGGTGATTAAAGGGATGGAATCCACTCCTGCAAGGAAAGGCTGAGGGAGTTGGAGTTGTTCATCTCAGGAGATCATAGAGCTCCTTCCAGTGCACGAAGAGGCTCCAAGAGAGGGACAGGGCTTTGAACAAATGGACAGGACAAGGAGAAATGGCTGCACACTCAGAGAGACCAGATTTAGGTTGGATATTAGGAAAAAAATTCTTGGCTGTGAGGGTGGGGAGGCCCTGGCACAGGGTGCCCAGAGAAGCTGTGGCTGCCCCATCCCTGGAAGTGTTCAAAACCAGGTTGGATGGGGCTTGGAGCACCCTGGGATAGTGGGAGGTGTCCCTACCCATGGCAGGGGGTTGGAAGGAGATGGTCTCCAAGTTCCCTTCCACCCCAAACCGTTTTGGGGTTCCATGACCTCTCCGAAGAGCCAGAATTGTATTTCCAGCCCTCTTCTCTCTATGTTTACGTTGGATGTGTAGACACAGACTGGCTAACCACAGGTAGGGCCCTTGAAGAGCCCAAGTCTCAAGGTATCTGTGCACAGAACAAAAGTTGTTAAATCTCTGTCCAGAGCACCACGAGCTCTCAGTTCCCCACCAGGGCCAGGAGGCCGTGAGGCTGTTACAGCCCTCTTCCCACTCTCCCCAATGTTGCCATTAATATGTAAAAGCTTAAGCTTGCTAAAGGGATTATTTCCCATCCTATCTGATTGTAAACTGGCATTTCAATGATTACATGTATCTTTTTGTCATTTCCTCGTAAAACATCTTATTCTTGAACAGCATAATTGGCCTCTTACTAATGTTTAATGAATGATTAAATCAGCATAAATGCAACATACAGCTCGACATGGAAAGCATGTTTACAACCTCCAGAGCCACAAAAATGTATTTTTTGCAATATAGGTTTTAAACCCTTGTAGTTTCCTGATTATGAACTTTCTGGTATATTTTACATTAAATACGTGGGAAAGAAAATGTGAATTTGCCTGTGTGAGCTCAGAAGCAATTCAGTCACTTATCACTTTGTTTGAAATTCATAACCTGTGTATTAACAACACCTCTGTGGTTTTCATTTAAGTATATTATGTAATCTTCCCAAATTAAAAGCCAATTAAAGTCACATAATTGCAGAGCTCAGGCAGGTAAGTCCTTGTGGAGATGGCTAAGCAAGGACACTGCCTTGCACTGGCACATCATATTAACCACCCTCACAGAGAGACTCCAGGATTTGCCCAGGAAAAGGAGTCCAAGTCAAATGAAGCATCAAATGAGTGTAAAGAGAAATGGAAAGCTATTTCTTCAAAGGAAGGAGAAATATGGGAGGATACAAATCCAGCTTGCTAAAATATGATATTGAGAGGCTTTTAAGACAAATGGAAAGTCAATGATGATCTCAGGATCACAGGTGTGAGATTAATTTAAGAAAGTCCACTTTAACAAAGGCCCCTTTTGACAAAAAACAGACCCATCAAACTGGAATATGTCTTACCAGGGTGACTGCAGCACTCCAGTATCCTGTAGGAGTGGAAAAACCAAGTGAAGTCCTAAGGTTTATCTGTCCAGATGTAGCCAGTGGAGTTAGGGGACTATCACTGATCCTCTCCAGGTGACTGGCTCAGGAAAGATCCTCCCATCTCAACAAGCACAGAGAAGCCAGGGAGATGGGGAATTTCAATCTTCCAGGAGAAGATGCAAAAACATTCTTCTTTCCCTGTAGAAATATGGCAGGGAAGTGAGCACAACAAAGCAAAGAAGCCTGCTCAGGCAGAAAACTGGCATTAGCACAAGGATATATCAGAACAAGCCAAATAGTTTGGGGGTGGAAGTTACAGTTCCCAAGCACTGAGGTGCTGAAGCAGCTCTCTGACAGATGCTGCAGGGCCAAGGAAATGCACGGGTTTGGAGTGAGGCTGGATTTGTTTGTGAAGGGGCTGGGGGTCTGTTTTCCCTTCAAAGCTGCTATCTGCATTGTTCAGCAAGAAAGTTTCTCTGCAAGAGCAGGAAGCAAAATTATACCACAAGGCAGCATCCTTGAGGTGTGCCAGGCTGCTGGCTGATCCTGGGGCTCAGCTGCACCATGGGATTGTTAATTTGAGAAAAGACCTCCGAATCACCAGCTGACCAGCTCTCCTGGGGTTCAACTGCACCATGGAATTGTTCAGGTGAGAAACGACCTCCAAATCACCAGCTGACCTGCTCTCCTGGGGTTCAACTGCACCATGGAATTGTTCAGGTGAGAAACGACCTCCGAATCACCAGCTGACCTGCTCTCCTGGGGTTCAACTGCACCACGGAACTGTTAATTTGAGAAAAGACCTCCAAGACGACCAAGTCCAACCATTCCCCCAGCTCTGCCAAAGCCACCAATAACCCACATCTCCAAGTGCTGCTGTCTGGAGATTTCCTGAGCTCCCTCTGCACCTCTACTGAAGAAATATCTTTTCTCATTCTGGAGAGGAGGAGAAATGGGGGTTTTATCCAACCAGACCAGTGTGATGCCCACACAAATGGATTTTCCCTTCTGCTCTCCCACAGCTGTAGCTATTCCTCATGTGCTTTTATGGCAAAACTCCACAGTCAGGACTTTCTGCCCACTGCCCAACCTGTGGCCTTGTCCATAAAGCCCAGCTGACAGGAATTCTTCCTCCAACCTCCTTTGTCATTTAACCCTCCCATATCTTGCTGCCTTCATCCACTTCTGGACTGCAGCATACAAGGCAGTAAAAAAAAGAAGACAGTTGGGTGGTCTGTTATGGTAACAAATGGCAAAACAATGTCTTATAAAGGAATTTCAGTATTAAAAACAAAAGATGGGGAATCAATATTCCATTTTCTGAGGTGTTGCTGTAACACTTCACAAGGATCACAGCACTGGTATCTCAGCACCTCATCCAGCTACCACTGCACCACAGACTAAATCTGAATTTGGCAAACTCTTTCCTGGTCTCATCATCTGTTTTACAAACAGGGATTTTAAAGGCACCACAGGCAGGTGCACTTTTAGCTGGCATCCCAGTTTGGATTGATGGCATGCCCTACCCACCAGCAGGAGCAAGCCCTCAGAAAAACCAGCCCAGATTTATTCATTAACACATGAGGAAAGAAAGGCAGGAGCTGAAACCAGCACAGATTCATCCATTAAAAAGAAGAAAAAGCTAAATCAGGTAATGCAAGAGTGCAATATTTTAACCCAAATGCAAAGAAAAATTAATCATCAAAACATTTGGAAATTTCTGGCTGTCAAGGTGTCTGATGCTGTCATGACAAGACCTCAGCCTGAAAGTGATCTCAGGCTGAATTTTTAAATTTTTTAAAACAAAAACACAGTGTCAGAGAATGACTCTTCAATGAGTCTTTATCCCTGCATTCCCATCCCTGGCAGTTCAGCTCTGGGTGCTGGGGCTGCTCTGCTTTGCAAATCTTCTGAGATACTGAAATGTCCAAAAAAAAAAAGATTTTCCTGTGAGAATGCCAGGTGAAGATTTCGAGCTGAATGTTGGAATAACCAACTTTCCAAGCCAAATTGATTCGAGGTATCTTATTTGCTTTTTGTGTAAACACAGGTAAGCTACTCTTGTATTTTAGGAAAATAATGGAAATAAAACCAAAAAGTAATGCAGTGTCAAGCTCCTTCAAGCATGCCCTGATCTGTCACTAAGGGAATCCTCCCCAGCCATGTTTGAGGGCTCCACATGAACCATGGCAGTGCCTAAAGCTGCTCTGTTTGCTCTCTCTGACACAGCCCAGTGGTTTCAGTCAACACAGATACCTGGAGACTGCCGACTTCAAACATTGTTTATTGAGCAAACAACCACCCTACAGCTCAAAAGGCAAAGGGAGGGGGGAGGAAGAGATGGGGAAGTGTCCCTGTGAATGTGAGTCAGGAGGGACACGAGCCAGCCCAGGATATTGGAGAATATAGCAAATATTCTGTTGCCAAAACCATCTAACAAAATAGACCAAGGATAAAATAGCAAAACCAGAACCATGTGTGGACTGGGTTAAAATCCCTGCCAAGAAGATGCTTCATTCTCAAGATAATAAAATTCTCTGGGTGCTGCAGTTTCCACCCAAAAAGCCTTCACAGCACCTGTATTTCAGCTGCTGGGCACTCACGTGGCCACCCAGGTCCTGCAGAGCACTGGTGGGATTCCTGCATGGAATCTTCTAGAGAGGAAAAAGGGAGGATCTACCCAATCAAAAATAAAAGGGAAAGCACACACTAGTGGCTAAAATATTCTGTTAAACCACATCAGATTTCTCAGGTGTCCTGTACCATACTTGATCCTCTTTGTGTAAAATTATTCAAGATTCAGGGTCAGAGGGAAAACAGGAGATTTCTGAGTGCTGGAAACTTCTTGGTCTTCAAGCACTGAGGTTTAGTTTTAAAACAACTCACATTCAGTCACATCACTCCTGGGGGAGGACATCATGTTGTAAAGCCAAACAAATGAAACAGAGACAGAACAACAGATCACTCAAACTTATTTTGCCCATTTTAGAATGTTTTCCAAGGGTTTACATCTCCACTGGCTTTTGACATAACTTACCTGGAGAGGTGCCTGGCATGGAAACGTCCTCATCCTCTGGAAATGTCAGCAAATCTTCTTCTGTTCCCAACAAACCAAACAGAGCCTGGAAAAGGGACTGGAGATGGAGTGAAGATGATACTTTGGGACATTACTGTGAAAGAGAAGGATCCGTGCAGGGAAGCAGAGATGGCACGAGGCAGAATGAACATACAAAAGATGGGAATTTCAATCATCCAGGAGAAGATGCAAAAGCATTCAGCTTTCCCTGTAGAAATATGGTAGGGAAGTGAGCACAACAAAACCCAGGAAGAAAAGCACTGAAGCCTGTCTGAGTTTCCCCACAGGATGGTGGCTCAAGGCTTTGTAACTGGGGCACTGTGGTATTTTCTGAGGCCCCCATCATTGGAAGGAAATTATGAATCTGATTCCACGTTCTTAGAAGGCTAATTTATTATTTTATGATCTATATTATACTAAAGAATGCTATACTAAACTATACTAAAGAATACAGAAAGGATACAGACAGAAGGCTAAAAGATAATAATGAAAACTTGTGACTCCTTCCAGAGTTCAACACAGCTTGGCACTGATTGATCATTAAGTAAAAACAATTTACATGAAACCAATGAAACAATCACCTGTTGGTAACAATGTCCAAACCACATTCCAAAGCAGCAGAACACAGGAGAAGCAAATCAGATAATATTGGTTTCATTTTTCTCTGAGGCTTCTCATCTTCCCAGGAGAAAATCCTAGGCAAAGAGATTTTTCAGAAAATATGACAGTGACAGAGCACCTTCTGTAGTGCCCATTAGAGGGGGAGAAAATGCAGAGAAAAACCCAAGCAGGCAATGGGTTGTGAGAGGGAACACATTATTCTCCATCCATCTCCAGGGAGAAGAGGTGCTGGCATCCCAGCATCCCAGGTTCCTTCCTTACAGGAAGCCTGGGCACTGCTTCTTCTCAGTCTCAGTGCTGTCACAGCTGCCACCACTGCCAAGCAAGCTCTGGTGCCACCCTGTGCCCCTCTTTCCAGGGAGGAAATTCCCAGTTTCCATCTCAGGGCAGGAGAGCTGGCATGGCAGAGCCCTCGCAGATGGGTGAGCAAACCCACAGCTGGCACTGCAGCTTGCATTTAGACAATTACACACCCTGCCAGCAGCCACGCTTCTTGGAAGGGATTGTGCTGTAAATATTTCACTGCCTGCTGCCCGTGGCCACTAAACACTGACAAATGCTCCTGTAACAAAGGCTTGGGCTCTGGACCTCAAACCTCTTCAGTCCCAAACTCCAGCCTTGCTCCTCTAACTCATGCTCACCCTGGTAAGGTTGTTTTAGTGGGATTGGGTCAACACAGCTGCACCTACTTCCTGCAGTTCTTTTTATTCTGTCTGCCTTCTTTTTTAATTCTCAGCATTTTATTGTTTCTGAAGAGTTTAATTTAAGAAAAAACGCTTGATTTCTGGTTTTCTGGGGTTTGGTTTGGTTTCTTTTTCAAGTCAACAAAACCCCCCACAATCCTGCACCTCCAGTGAAAGGAAAACTTTCCCTGCCAGAATTAAGTGGAGGTGGCAGAAATGAGGATATTTGAACAAAGAAAGCAGGAGTGATCACTACCCCATCGCTGGAGCACACAGGGAAAGGAAAGACAGAAATGGAACAGCAGCAGTGAAAAATATGCATGCATATTCAGCCCCTTTGTCAAAAAACCTTGTGCTGCAGCATTTCAATTAACAAAGTAGGATGGTTTACCTGATAAAATGCTCCCTGTGTGAGTGTAATTACATATTTATGCCCCACAGAGATTTTTTAATTTCTCTTCAGTTTGTTTGCCTTGAAAGTATTTGTCACTGGAAATGTTCTTGATGTGTAATTTTAAGGCAGGGTTGGCCAAATGTGTAGTTTGTTTTCATTTTAGATTTACTTCGCTGAAGAAGGATTGGAAGATAATGTATATTTTCAGAGCAAAGGAAAAAAAATCAATAAAGAAGGTGATACATGAACCAGCTGCAGAAAAAATACACTCAAGTGCTGCTTCAGAAATTTAATTATTTTTTTCTTTCTCTTGCTTTAAATATATTCTCAGGTGCTTGAAACAGCTTATTGTTCTGCCCCTTTCATTTTGTCCTTGCTCCCCAAATGCATCTCTTATGTTTCCAGAGAGGCTGCAATGAACAGGCAGACTTTTGGTCATTGTTTTCCTATTATTTGAGCCCTTCCTGAGTAATCCCTGCCCTGGAGACTCAGTGCTGGGCACCTTCCTATCTCCAGCAAGGCTTTACAGATGTGCTGGAACCCAAAGGTGCATCCAGTAGGTTTTGAGTTGTGGTATGTGCTGGGATGAAGGAGGAATTGAGAAGCTGACTCCATGTTCTTAGAAGGCTAATTTATTAATTTATGGTATTATATTATATTATATTATATTATATTATATTATATTATATTATATTATATTATATTATATTATATTATATTATATTATATTATATTATATTATATTATATTATATTATATTATACTAAAATTATAGTAAAGAACAAAGGATACTTACAGAAGGCTTAACAAGGTACTAATTAAAAAACTGTGACCCTCTCCAGAGTCCTGACACAGCTGGACCATGACTGGTCATTAAATTAAAACAATTCACACGTTGGATAAACAATCTCCAACCACATTCCAAAGCAGCAAAACACAGGAGAAGCAAACCAGATAATTATTGTTTTCATTTTTCTCTGAGGCTTCTCAGCTTCCCAGGAGAAGAAATCCTGGTGAAGGGATTTTTCCAGAAAATGTGACAGTGACATGAGTTGTCCAAGTCCTTGTCCTCACTTGTGCAAGTGCTGGGCTGGGTCAGGGCTTGGCAGAGCACAACTCCTGTAAATGCATTTTCAAACCTTAGTTTAACCACAGAAATGCAGAGTTAAGGCTTTGGAGAGCTGCTTGAATGCTCAGGGAAGAGCAGAACTCCAGCTCCCATCAAAACCCACCCTGCTGTTACTGGGGTTTTTCCCCTTATTCCCTCCAAAGTTCCTCAGGAAGGACAGAAAGAATCTGAAGGTCAAACGCACCCCAGTTTTGGCTGGGGGACAGCACAACAGCAGGGCACTGCTGGCTGGGGAGGTCAGTGAGTTTCAGAGAGATTATTGGAGAGGTTTCCTCAATAGCTTCAGCCAAGGCTTGAGAGGCCACCACAGCATAAACCATGTTATGAGGATTATTCCCAGTTCAACCTCGCAGGAAAGGAGGAATTTGGAGCAGTGTCAGGAGACAAATCCATGACCCTTCCCAAAGCCCAGGTATGCTGATGGCGCAGGATTGATTGTGCTGGGGCAAGCTGAGCTCCTGGCTCTGGAGGTGACAAACATCCAGATCCATCTCCTGGACCTGACAGCAATTCCTGACACTGCCATGGCTGGATCCATCTCACAGGCCTGGAGGAGAGAAATGAGTCCTGGAGCTGGCTCTGCTCCTTCCTCCCTGATAGATCCCAAGGGTCAGGAATGGCATCTGTTCTGTCTCTTCCAGGATGCAGAAGGCGAGCTCGTGTCTTCCTGCTCCCAGGAAAGAGGCTCAGAGATGGGATTCAACCCCAGTGCCTGCCAGACCGTGCCACTTCCCTGCCACAGCCAGGATTGTCTTCTCTCCCCCCAGCTGTCCCAGTGCCCCTGAAGAAAAGCTCCAAGATGAAAGACAAAGGAGCTGGCAAAGGCCTAGCATGAGCTGGTGGGAATTATGTTGGGGATGAGGAAAACATGCAAAGGAAATGCCCAAAAATCTTAAAACCTCCAATGTGTCATCAGGACAACAGTGCTCTGCTACAGCTCCTCTGAACTGAGATTTTTTTCTCCCACACTTTGGTTACCCAAGAAATGCAAACTTCCCTTCTGGAAAAAATCTGGAGCTGCCACCACTGTGCTCTCTCTGTGTTTGGTGCCTGTCCCACTCGAGGGTGATTGCCAAAAGCCAAAAAACCTGATGTGGGTTAACACAGAGCAGGGAGAGCATTCTGCTGCTGCTGTACAGGTTCCTGCACACCTGTAAATCAGGTGGTACCTTGCAAAGCATCAGGTCAGGTGTGATGGTGTTCATAGGGGCCCAAGGATGAGAGAAGAGATGAGGATCTGACTCCATGTTTCAGGAGGCTTGATTTATTATTTTATGATATATGTTATATTGAAACTATACTAAAAGAATAGAAGAAAAGACTTCATCAGAAGGCTAGCTAAGAATAGAAATACAAAGAATGAAAAACAAAGGTTTGTAGCTCAGACAGAGTCCAAGCCAGCTGACTGTGATTGGCCATTAATTAGAAACAACCACATGAGACCAATCACAGATGCACCTGTTGCATTCCACAGCAGCAGATAATCAATGTTTACATTTTGTTCCTGAGGCCTCTCAGCTTCTCAAGAGAAAAAAAATACCAAAGAAAGGATTTTTCATAAAATGTGTCTGTGACAGTCAGTTTCTTCTCCAGGGACAGGACAAGAGGAAACAGCTTTGGGTTGCACCAAGGGAGGTTTAGGTCGGTATAAGGAAAAAATATCATCACAAAAAAAGGTTGTCAGCACTGGAAAAGGCCCAAGGCATTGGGATCCCCTGCAGGGATTTAAATGATGTGCAGATGTGGCACTTGGGGACGTGGCTGGTGTGGCACACCGGAAGAAAATTTGGACTCAATGATCTTGGGTGCCTTTTCCAACCAAAATTATTCTGTGATTCCCATCTCAGGCAGCAGCCCTCTGTCCAAACAGCAGTGTGAAAATGAGGAAAGCAGCTCTCAGGTGCACAAAGCCATGCCTGACCACCCAGACAAAGAAACGAGGGTGCTGAACATTGGCTTGAGCTCTCCCCATCCTGTGATATAGGAAATCTCACAGTCTTCATAGAGCTCCACACAGGGTTTTGCAAAAGTTTTCCTCCACAAGAAATGCTACCATGTGGTCACCAATATTAACCACTGCAAGCCTGGCTGTTAGGAGGCAGAGTTTTGAAAAGGGCTTACAGTCACAGGACAATCATTACAAAGAAATTCCTTACTCTGAAGATGGTGAGAGACACCAGAACAGGGTGCCCAGAGAAGCTGTGGCTGCCCCATCCCTGGAAGTGTCCAAAACCAGGTTGGATGAGGCTTGGAGCACCCTGGGGCAGTGAAAGGTGTCCCTGCCCTTGGCAGGGGCGTGGAACTGGATGGTCTTGAAGGTCCCCTCCAACCCAAAGCATTCTGTGACTCTTTGATTCCACATTCCAGCTTCCACAGGCAGGTTTGGCTGTGGCCCAGCTGGAGAGCAGCTCCCCTGGCAGGCAGCATCCAGGGCTGCCAGCCACACCAGCGCCTCTTGGCAGCCCTGCTCTCAAGTTCCTGGAGAAAAGTTAGCAAGAACTGCTGGCCAGGCTGCCCAACAGCCCTGCACCCCAAAGCTGGCCAGGCTGCAAACAGCCCTGCACCCCAAAGCTGGCCATGCTGCAAACAGCCCTGTACCCCAAAGCTGGCCATGCTGCAAACAGCCCTGCATCCCAAAGCTGGCCAGGCTGCCCAACAGCCCTGCACCCCAAAGCTGGTCAGGCTGCTTTCAAAGAGCCCTGCACCTCAAAACTGGCCAGGCTGCCAAACAGCCCTGCACCCCAGAGCTGGCCAGGCTGCCCAACAGCCCTGCACCCCAAAGCTGGCCCAGTCCCATCCTGCAGCACAGCTCCGGGAGGGAGGCATTGCTGTACCCCTCTTTTGGAACCCCTGCTCCTCAGATTTCCAAAGGCACCAGGTGCCCACACCTGGTGAGATTGTTCATGTGAGAAGACTGACATCTCTTCTATAGGGACAGAAGAGATGTCTGTCCACTGATTGTACCATCTCCTGAGGTTCCCTCTGGCCCCCTGTCTTTGTGATTGCTCTGGATGAGTTTGTGGTGCTCCTTTCTACCAGCTGGTTGTTGACACCAAATAATTCTAGTTTGAATGGCTCAAATGGCCTGCTCCTGTTGCAGGCTAAGATTAGCAGCAACAGCAAAAAATAACAACCAAAACACACAAACAAACCAACCCTCATTGCCTCTTAAAATGAGATTTCTCTCTGAATACTTCTGTAAGACTCACTACCCTCTCCAGTCTCATATTCCAGTGATATCTCACCTATATTATCACCGTAGACACCCCACCACATGTCCCTCTGCTGCTCACAATTTCCAGCTCCAATTCTGGCATATTCTGCTTCTTCACCTCATTTTCTCTCTGGCTTCCTGTCCTGGTTTAGAGCAAATTTGGGAGGACACTTCCTCATCCCCTCTTTTACCCCTTATCCAAAAATGCTCTATCAGGGGCCCACTCCTGCCTGGGAGTGTTTGAGTGCATGAAAAACTCCTGAAGGATATTGGTTTCTGTGAGAGGTTTGCACAGAATCCCACATATCATCTCAGGAATATCTGCTTTTTTAAGCTATATGGTAATGCATGCTGTGTATCTGAGATTAGAATAAGGCCCTGAGGAACAAAACACTCCTCTCCCTTTACAGCTGACAATGCAGAGCTGATTTTTATGAACTCATTTCCAAGAGATTCGGCTCCATTGTTTAACACAGCCCTGGTTTCAAGGGAAATCTCCAAAGATGGTTTGACTTGGAGAATTGCCATTTCCCTCTCTGGCGTGCAAGATTTCACTGGATGATACTGATCCATGGCTTGGGTGCCCAGAGTGGGGCTGGGCATTCTAAACAAGCTGGGGGAATCTCCAGATTTCCAACAAACAGCCCCAAAAATCCCGGGGAAGATGCACAATGACAAGAGGATGCTCTTGGGAGCCCCCAAGATTGCTCAGTTCCTGTGGCCTCCTGGGGCTTTGTAACAGATCATATTCACCACCTCTCACCTTCTTCCTCTTCATTATTAAACACTTCAGTGCAATTCTTGTCTTCACTCAGAGATTTAAAAATCAACAAATAATGGAACAACACCCTGAGAGACTGAAAAAATAAAATAAAGGAGTTTTTTTGATAAACTTACAGAGCCTGAAGAATTGGCCACTCCTGCAGGAACAGTTTTCACCACACCTCAAAATAAAGTTTATATATATCTATATATCTCTATATAGATACAGATATCTTGTCCCCAGTCCAGACCTTCTCACGAAACATTGCCTTAAACCACAGTGTGGCATTGTTCACAGGGTCCCAGGATGAGGGAAGAGACGAGGATCTGACTCCATGTTTCAGAAGGCTTGATTTATTATTTTATGATATATATTATATTATATTAAAACTATACTAAACGAATAGAAGAAAGGATTTAATCAGAAGGCTGGCTAAGAATAGAAAAAGAATGACAACAAAGGCTTGTGACTGACCAAGACAGTCTGGACAGCTGACTGTGATTGGCCATTAATTAGAAACAACCACATGGGCCAATCACAGATGCACCTGTTGCATTCCACAGCAGCAGATAATCATTGTTTACATTTTGTTCCTGAGGCCTTTCGGCTTCTCAGGAGAAAAAATCCTAAGGAAAGGATTTTCCATAAAACACGTCTCTGACACCACAGCACTGACAAAACACTGTTTCAAGAGCAAAACAAAATGGGGCAAAATTAAGGCAAAATAATGAACCTGTTCCAAATGGAGACACATCACCAGCACAGAGGGAAGCTGGGCTGGAACCCTGAGACACCTGGACTGCCACGTGCAGTGTGTTTGCAGTCTCCTGGCCTGCTCCTGTCCAGTCTCTGCTCTGCCACAATCACAGCAGCAGCAGCAATGAATTCAGCTCTGCCTGCGGTGGATGTGGCTATTTCATTTTGGCAGCACGAATGTTGCTAAGTGAAAGCACGTCTTTCTCAACTGCCTTGCTCATGGGAACCATTTAATCATTATAGAGCAATTATAGAGGTCTTTATTCAGTTGTTCCTTAAGTCCTCATTCAGGCAAACCTATTTCAATGGGAGCTGTGCCTGAAAGGGGACTCATCAAAACCTGACCAGGAAATGGCCAGTAAGAGTAACCGATTTCCAAGAGAGAAAAACTCATGCATTACATCCATAATGGGTAACTTCTTATGAATACACCTATTGAAGTGTGTTATATTCATTAAACTCCATTTGGAGAGGAAGGGGAACCTTCCAGTTAACACAATTTCTATGGGCTGGTGAGAGCTGGGCTCTGTCCCTGCCTTTGACACCGGTGCCCCTAGGAGCATGGCCACACCACTTTGTAATTTTACCTTAAATTTAGCAAAATAGGTGCTGAACTGGGACAGCAGTAACCATCAGTTTAACTATATTTCTGGCCCCTGGATTCTCCTTCTGCAAAACAGAAAAAGGAGGAGAAAATTTCTCCTATTTTTTTGGGTTTTTTCTGTTCACATTTTGAGGCAGGGCAAGGCTTTAGTTCTGTGTTCCATCGCCCAGAACGTCTTTGAAGGGGGCTGTGCTGATCACAGAGCAATAATAATACTAATTGTTATCAATACAAGCTAAGAATGCTGTGCTTTTGTGGCAAATGTCCACTAGGAACTTGACTGAGACCATCAACATTCCATTTGGGAGTTAAGCCCCATTTGAACTTGTCTCCCAAAGCGAGAGTTTACAAACACAATTTAGTCCCTATTTGAGCAAGCTCTTTGAAGATGTAAAGTACTAAATTGTGTATCTCTATGTACGAGAGACAGAGACAGAATGTGTAATTTCTTTCTGCATTCAGAGAACACAAGATTTCCTTTTTTCCCCTCTTTTTGGAAGGAAGTTTACTGCTGAGACCATTAGAGAAAATGCAAATGTGCAGACTGTTTGTTAAGGCTCCAGGAGAGAAGGCACAGGCAGTTGTTACCGCGAGTATTTTAAGGAAAATGGGAAATCTTTGTCTTTAAGTGTGTTTATTTAGCCAAGGGAAGTTTGCACAGCTTGTGGAGCGTGGTTCTGGAGGAAATTAAATTTCAGCTGCACCTTCATATCGCTGCTACACCTGCCAGTTCTCCCGACCAGCTCTGTCCTGCACCGACGTCACAGATGAGCTCTTGTGCAACCACCAGGGCTTTTCTCTTATCCAAGAAAGAGGCAACAACCCCACTCCTGCACACCACAGATTGCCTGTTGCAGCAAAACCACAGGCGGGAGAACATGGAGGAACTTTTGAGGCTGATTCAAGAAAAATGAAATTACCTTGCGTGTCTGCACAGGTTGGTGTAGAAGGATCCAAGTTGGATGCAGCCTAAGCCAGGTTTGGTGCAGAACACATTTCTCATTAGAGCTTATTTACTTGGACACGGCCAAAAGAGGACCTGAGGCTGGAAAATGGGAATGGGAGACAGAAAAGGGAGAAACATTTGCAGACATTGACCTTGGAAACAGAAGAAATGAGCAGAGGCAGAGGCTGTTTGGGCACAGCACACCTCTCATGAAAACCTGTGGTCAAACTGCAATTTAAGGCAATGCAAAATGTTTTGATAATACTTTGCAAACTAAATGTTTTGGTTGTTCAGTTTGAAACTAATGCTTCAATTCCAAAATATATTTGCAGTTTAATTTAAAAAAAAATGAATTACATGAGTTTAAAAAGTTAAGACCTTCATACCACATTGAAATACCATAAATACATTGAAACACCATAAATACATATGGTTAGGGCTCAAAGATTAAATCACAGAGATATATTTCATCTGCACTGTGAGCATGGGTGCAACTAAGCTGATCATTCAGGGTTCTCTCTCAAGCCACTGAAGATCCAGCCAGGAAAATCAGTGGAGCACAGGGTGAAATTCACTTTTTCTTACAGCACCTATCAAAATCTAGTCAATTAAGTGGTGCTCTGAAGCACCTTTGCTCCTCACCACCCCACAGGTGACTGGCCCAGGTGTAAAAGCCTGCCTGACACATAGATACTGAGCTCTCCTACTGCCTGTGTGCAGCTGGGGTTAATCTGCCCCAGAACTCTCTGACATGGAGAACCACCGGGCCATTAAGGCTGGAAAAGCCCTCTGAGATTGAGTCCAACCATTCCACCACTAAACCATGGCCCCAAGTGCCACATCCACACATTTTTTGGACTCTAAGGGATGGTGACGCCATCACTGCCCTGGGCAGCTGGTGACAGAGCTGGACATTCATTTCAGAGAGGGAATTTTTCCCTGATATCCAATCTAAACCTGTCCTGATGCAACTTGAAGCAGCTCCCTCTCCTCCTATCCTTGTTCCCTGGAGCAGAGTCTGATTCCTCCCCCGGCTGTCCCCTCCTGTCAGGAGCTGTGCAGAGCCACAAAGTCCTCCCTGAGCCTCCTTTGCTCCAGGCTGAGCCCCTTCCCAGCTCCTTCAGCCTCTCCTGTGCTCCAGACCCTTCCCCAGCTCCATTCCCTTCCCTGAACACGCTCCAGCCCCTCAGTGCCTTTCAGAACATCATTCTTCCCCTCTGCATTTTTCCAGTTCAAAACAAAGACCTCTCCCTGGCCAGTCACCTCCAAAGTGAGAAAAGGGGATGTATGTGGAAACCCCTGACACAAATCTGTAGGATCCTCAAGAACTGTGTTCTGCTTATTCTCAAGGTAAGAAATCTACATTTTGCTTCGGTCGGAATTTTACAGCTCATGTGCACACACACTCAGCACTGGGGGGGAAAAAAGCATAAAGAAAAGGAAAGCTATCTTCAGCAGAGCGATAACTTATCTTTCCAGTGATATTTTCCCCCTCTATCTGCATTTAAAATGAGTCAGATTTGGATGGAGGAGCAGCACTTGCTGCTTCATGTGCTTCCACACAGGTTTTGTGGATGTGCACTGCGATGTATTAATGACTTTGTTGTTGTTGTTTATGAGGTTTGAGTGGATAAAAAGGATAAATGTAGTGGACTCATACAAAAAAGTACATTGAGATAAAGAGAAAAAAAGCATGGTTAAGAACTTCCTTAATGAACTCATCTCAAGAGGAGCCATTCCTTCAAACACCACACAGAATTGAGACATAATCAGGTTTCTCAGAGAGCAAAGTTGCAGACAGATGCCAGGGGGAACCAACAAACATTTCTAGCACGTTACCAACCTCACCTAATCTGTTTAATTGTGTTTGTAAATTCATGAGGCACCCAACTGTTCACCCAAATACCTCACTTCTGTGGAGCAGGTCCTAAATTACAGCGTGTGGGGTGCATTACCTCAAGTGCCAGACTTTGTTGAAGATCAGTCCCTCTCCTTATTAACATCCACTCCTGCAGAGATGGAACCTTCTGTTCAGAGGCATCTCATCCTCACAGATCCCAGTGGTAAACTCTGTGTCTGGTAAAAGCACCCTTTGTAGCAATTATATTTTCTAAACAAACCTTGTTTTTTTCATTATCCTGCAGCAAACAGCCTTGTTCTGTTAGATACAGCCAAAGGAAGAAATGGATATCCAGAGTTACACAGAAATATTGGTTTGAAGAAGGGAGAGAGGCAAGGAAATGGATATTTATAGTTGGGAATCTTATTCCATTTATTGTCTGCTGAGGACCTACTAACACACACTCCTGGGTGTGTTTTTGTAGAATGGAAATGGATTTGTTTGAAATTCCAGACAAGGAAGATTTATTTGATGATACACATCCATCACAGGCTTCCTCACAGATAAGGCCAGAGAGGAATAAAATTCCCAAAACTCCATTTTCTTCCAAGCTCTCCTGATCTAACAAGACATAAATTCCAAAAGAAGAGAGCCTCAAAAAAACCAAATCTAAGAGTTGATATTTCACCACAAAATTCACTCTCACATTGGAAAATAACATCCTCCTATACAGAAGGGTGAAGGGACATTGAACTGGAATGGAAACCATTGGTTTTCCCATGGGTTTTTTTGGGGCTTTTTTTGGGTGGTTTTTGGGTTTTGGGTTTTTTTTTTGTTTTGGTTTTTTTTTTTGTTTTGTTTTTTGGTTTTTTTCCACTGAGAAAAACCGCAACATGGCTGGCAGGCACAGAAATAGCTGTTACTTACACAGGGATGTTCTGGGTTTTTTTCTGCAATAAAATTTCATTCTGCGCCACACCTAGCAGGTCAAGTTATCCCAGGCAGCTGGAAAATGCTAATGAAATCTTCTCAGTAGTACTTTACAGCTAATTAATCATTCTCCTAAAACAGATCTAATGGAAGAACACAACCTGGAGTGTGATATCTCACACCATCAATATCACCCTGATGAAATTGCATAACTTAATTCATTTTTTGGGTTATAAACACAAGTATTTGGTCACTGTCAAAGCACCACATGGGAAAGGCAATCCCAGTTGGGCATTTACAGTCCAGCATAATAAACCAGAAATATTTTTTGAGCACTTTGGTCACTCTGGAGGGACTTGAGAGAGATTATACACTTTGCTGCTTGAGCCCCACAGGAAGTTCTTGATATGAGGCAGGTTTTAGAAGGGGGCTGGTGTCTTGGTGTGCAGGACTGGATATCTGTTTTTTCCATCTGATTAATGTAAGGAATCCACACCCACCCCATCCATCTACAGCGTCTCTCCCTCCAGTTCAGTGATAACCACAGAAATGCTAAACAGAACAAACAAGGATTTACCCTAAAGTAATCTGCAGGTGCCACATCAGCCAATCTTCCCTTCAGATACACACACACAGAAAAGATAACACACAACATTTAGCAATCCATTTTTCTGTTCTGTTTCATTGCCACCTCAATGGAATATAAATATATGTGTATATAAATATATGTGTATAAAAATATACATACACACATACAAATATATACATACATATATATCTATATACATATATATATGTGTGTGTATATATATATATATATGTATGCATGGAATGGGCTAGGAAAGAGAAGAGTGAAGACACAGGAAAATACAACATTTAAGTCCATATAGTCAAGCTTATTTCTGCATAATCAAAGAGGCAAGTGAAGCCAAGAATTTGCAGAAATTCCAAGCCCAAGTCAAACCTGGAGCTTGTTTTCCTTCCCCAAAACATTGTTTGACTTCGGGGCATTGTAGTCCTCCACCTTCTATGTGTCCTCAAAAAAATAAAATGGAACTGTGTAATGGGAACAGGTGCCAGCAATAAAGCCTGGAAACTCTATTTGTCCTCCCAAGAAATTGTCTTCTCACTACATAAGTACAGCCTGGTGCTGTCGATAAATGCAAACAGCATTTTGATAAAGATAATTCATGAAGCAGCTCTTTGGTCTTCTGAAGAGCTGGGGTGGTGTGGACAGCTGTTTGGCTGCTGGAGCTACATTTAATGAGATTTGTGCACAAAATTGTTTGCACGTTGGAGGGATGCATTTCACAATGGCACCGAAAACAATTGGGTGTTGTGGGATAAGTACCTTTTACAGTATATCAAGGTCAAACCTTTTACTTGATGTACTTAACTAACCATGTAAAATATTACATCAGCAAGCCTATGAGGCACTTAGAGATATATTCATATTTGCATAATGTCCTCTGTAAGTTAGTCTGCGGTCCTTAAGGGTGTTTAGAATAACTGCATGCAAGAATATACTTAATCCAATCTCATTTTAGCTTTTGCTCTTTTAAGATTTCAAAATTAATAAATCCTCCTGATACTCCAAATTACCATGAGCTTTTATAAGCATAACTTTGTAACTTTAACCCATTTATGAACATACCCTACAGGCATATGTACTAATGAATAAGAAATAACATTAGAAGTTTAAAGATGGTCTCTTTATGAAGTAATGTAAGAAAATCCTGTTAGCTGGATCAAGTACAAAAGTGTGATTTCTTAAAAATAGAAAATCCTTCACAAAATTACTTGTAATTACAATAACCAAAGGATAAAAAGTAAGAATAGTTTAAGCATTGTGCATTATTTAACTTGGTACATGAAATATGTTTTATGTATATGTATGAAGCATGCAAATAGCAATCTGATCTAAAGTGTGCTTCCATGGCTACAGGATTTCTATTTATTTATTTATTTTCCATTGTGCTTGATTGCTGTCAAGAGCACTGACAGATAAAGGATTTCAAATTACCTTAAACACTTGGTGCTTTTTCCAGTGAACCAATCCCTTCTCCTGTTTGCCTCTAAGACATCTGGAGGAGGTGGGGATAACATTCCTGGCCAAAGGTTCTCCCCCAAAGTCCTCCAGAATCCACAAGCCCAACACCGACATTGGAGAATTAAAATGATGATGATGATGATGATGATGATGATGATGATGATGATGATGATGATGATGATGATGATGATGATAAAAACTCATCCCAATTAATGGGTCAGTAATTGAAATTTCTCCTTCTGCTTGCTGTGGGATTGAAGCAGCCCCTGCTGCCTGCCCACCATCAGGAGTCATTACAACCCACAGGGTGAAATGTCCTGGTGATCAAACCCTGCAAGCAGGGCAAGAGAAAGGAGTGAACCCCAGGCACTGCTGCTGATGGCTCATGGGAGGAAAAAAGAAAAAAATTCCATGTGGGAACCACGTGGAATTGGGAAAGTTTTCATTTTGCCTACCACATATTTAATACGGGCAGGAAAATCCCAAAACATCTCTTGCTTGCCCCCATCCCTTCCCACTTGAAGTTAAAAATTAAGTGGCCAAATTATAGGGTCCTGTCCTCTTTTATGTTATGATTTATTATAGTTATGAGGCATTATAGTTTTGATTTATTATAGTAATCCATTTTGTTCTGTTTCCAGATCAGCCAAAGTCACTGCTCTCTTTGCAGAGACTGAAAAAGGGGTTTGTCTGGTATGAGCAGTCAGTGTGGATCATCAGAGCTGCTTCCAGTCAGTGCAGATGATACCTACAACGGAACAGCTGGCCCTGAGACCCCAGATCAACTCCTGATTTCCTGAGAGTGCCATTTCAGGGCATCAGGAGTGTGCTGCTTTCAGGAGGATGACAGGTGAAAGTCCCAGGTGTCACAGGAGTCACCCTGTGGTTGTCAGGAGGCTGAAGAGTATTGACAGGTCTTACAACAACAAAACCCATCTCACTCATCACACCTTGACCTTGGCAAGTGTTTGCCCTGCTCAGTGGAGCAAGGAGAAGGTGAATTTAAGGCAATGACAGGGGAGATGTTGCCAGGTGGGTGTTCTGGAGATGCTCCACTGCTCTCCCACTGGATGTCACCCTGACATTGAGCCCAGCTCTGGACTCTCCACAGACCAAAGTGGCTTTGTTCAGGGAATAAAGCACGAGCTGGTGGAGAGCAAAGCTAAATGACTCCCTATTAAAGCAGCCTCAGATAGCCAACAGCTCTTTGATCTCGGAGTCTTTGTGGCTGAGATGACTTTGAGGTGTTAGAAAGTCTTTTTTCTCGAGATCGAAGGAGGAGTCAGGATTCTTTGGCTGTGGTTTTCAAGGTTGTTTATTTTCTATTATCTATAACATTATTTTTCTGACTTGCTGAGGTCTGTCCAGCAAGTTGGTCTGTGGCACACTGACTGCCTTGGGGTGCTGTTACCTTTTTATACTAAAAACTACGTGTACATTATTTACAATAATTTCCCAATACCTATCACCTATGTTAGACAGTGTGTTTCTACTCTAAACCAAGTGCCAACATCACCCAGAAGATGGAGGCTAGGAAGAAGAAAGAAGAAGGATAAGGCACACCCAAATCCCTCCATCTTGTCTTCTGAACCTCCATTCTAAAAACCTCAAAATTCCACTTTTCTACCCTGTGACAAACTATCATTCTACTTAAACTCACGTGCCTTGTAAATCTTCACATAAAGTTAGTAATTTTCTCCATGGGTTAAAATCAAAGGCACAGGTGTCTTTGGCTTCATGCCAAGGTCTCTGAGCCCCCTGGCAGGGGCTGGAGCCCTCCAGGGCAGCCAGAGGGATGTCCTGGGTTCCAACATTTGAGAAGTGGGATGGTGCTTTGTCCCACGGATTGATGGGGCAGGATGGCACATGTACAATAATTCAACCAAACAAGGCTGGGAGGAATAGATCTGCAGCAAGTAAATCTGGAGCTTTAATGCCTACAGGGAGAAATTCCTGATGCTAAAGGGCAGAAATGCACATGAGCATACGAGAACCTTGATCTCATTTAGACTGGGAATTGGAGGGAGGTTTCAATGTGGGAGATCACAGAGGGCATGGAGCTGCCTGGATAAGTGGACTAGCAGGACAGCGCTCCCTCTTCCCAAGAAAACAAACCTCAGCCAGGATCAAAATGGACCTTGGTCTGTTTAAGAGTGGCACTTCATCACTGGGTGGGTCACAAGGTGACCTGAAGCTCTGACCCAGGAGGTCCCTTCAATTCTTCAGTCACCAGCAGCACCTTTGCTGTACCCAGCCCTGCTACGCACTGAGGGAAGGGATTTTGTCAGGAGTGCAGTCCCCAGCTGGGAATGAGTGGAGATATTTCAGCTCCTGGTGTTCTCCTGCCTCCCTCCTGCCTGCTGTGTCCCACTCACAACACGATGGGGCAGCTAAACAGGACTAACAGCTGTCCTGGGCTGGTCAGGGCTCACAGAACCCTATAAATCAATAATTAGGTTCAGTCACCTAGACCGTCTCTCTGCTCCTGTAGTCTCAATTATAGTCTAAATTATCATCACCAAATGTCCTCTCCTGCACTTCACAACCAGCCTACACCAGAACAAGATGCCAGAAGAAATGAGACAGGCCAGAGTTTGGCTAAACTTGTTTCAGCTCACCCAAACCAGAGGTAACAATTCAGGTAGCTCAGATCCCCATGGCAATGACATTTATACAAGGGAAAAATTCAAAAAAATACTCTTAGTCTCCTAACAACCAATAAATCAATGAATGCTCTTCCTCCTGCATGTGACCATGGATTCTGGTGGATCATTAAATCAAGATCAGGCTGTCACAGACAGCTTTTATGAAAAATCCTTAGGATTTTTTCTCCTGAGAAGCTAAGAGGCCTCAGGAACAAAATGTAAAAAATGGTTATCTGCTGCTGTGGAATGCAACAGGTGCATCTGTGACTGGCACATGTTGGATGTTTGTAATTAATGGCCAATCACAGCCCAGCTGGCTTGGACACAGAGTCCAAGACAGCTGCCTTTGTCATCATTCTTTCCTATTCTATTCTTAGCTGGCCTTCTGATGAAATTCTTTCTTCTATTCTTTTAGTATAGTTTTAGTGTAATATATATCATAAAATAATAAATCAAGCCTTCTGAAACATGGAGTCAGATCCTTGTCTCTTCCCTTTAACCTGAGACCCCTGTGAACACCATCACAATCAGGCATCTTCAGATTGCCTTAGAAAAGCACCAAACTGGAGCACAGGAACAGCCAAATAAAGTGAGCGAGATGAAATCCAAATTGTAGCAGCAGAATGCAAATTCTCAGTGGGACTGAAGAAAGGCCAGTCAGGCATTTCTAGGGGTGGCCACTCCACCGACATTTGTCCTTGTGAACAACCAGGAGATAAAGTAATAAAATCAAACATAAAAATTTAGAGTTCTGTGAGAACTGAGAACTACCAGCATGGCCTTGACAAAGAGAAAAAAGGGAAAGTTCTGACAGCAAACAAAAATTTCTAGAGGCTGCAGGAATATCCAGGAATAAAACTACTTTGCAATAGAAAGATTATTATTATTATTATTATTATTATTATTACTATTATTAGCTGTTAAGCACTGGAATGGGCTGCCCAAGAGGATGCTGGAGTCACCACCTCAGAAGTGTCCAAGGAATGACTGGATGTGGCACTCAGTGCCCACCCAAGGTGGTGACTGGGACCAAAAGTTTGGGTTTGATGCTCTTGGAGGTCTTTCCCAACTCGAATGTTTCTGCCATTCTGTGATTATCCTCTAAATCCAACAATATGAAGTGCTGTCAACAGGATGCCACTATTTGTGAGTGCAAAATAATAATTTTATGTAAACAGTCCAATGTACAGAGAAAACTTGTCACTGAACCTCAGCCATGTCACAAGTCTGAAGTTTCTTTACCACAGCTTTACTGAAATTACCAAGGAAGGAAGAGTCTGACATTCCTAAATTTCTTAAAGGATGAATAATTTAATTTAATTCCCTCGCTGAATAACAGATTTACTTGTAAATGCTCAGACTTTCATTCTGCGCTCAGGGTAAGCACCCTGGCTTTGGGGAAGAAACACTGCATTTGCTTTTATATGCAACACTAAGTTTGATACAGCCCTTCAGCTGTAAATCTCAATTCCCCTCATTTATTGGGCCATCATTGATGCCTCCATAACAGCAAAGTCAGAGATTTGAGAGTTTTGGAAGGGTTTAGAGTCCCATTAGACTCATGGGAACTGTTCCTGTAAATCTTTCAGGCAGCTCTAAAAAATTTTAGTCTAAATTCCTTCCCCCTCCTTTTGCGTATTTTAAAGAAACAAGACTCAGGCCTGGAGAGCAGCAGCAAGTGGAGAGGAGATTCTGTTTTTATCAGGGTTAGTGAGGTAAAACAAGAGAATTGGCTTTGCATGGTGAAAAAGTTAAATGAAAAGTTAATAAAAGTTTAATAAAAGGCACTGAAAAGTGCCAGAATGTTTGTCCTGAAGCTGCAGACCTCACACATAATATCAAGTGAGTGAGGCTGCAATGCCAAACAGGACAAGGCCAGAGAGGAAAAAAGCTTCTGAAAAGTTGCAAGTTCCTCCTGACCATAATGAGAAAGTGAAGTCTAAAAATCTAAAGGAAGGAAAGGAATTTTATCCCATTTCAATTAAGGAAGGCTGGATGGAAATGTTTACTCCCAGAGAGCAGCACTATCAGCTTCAGGTGTGATTCTCCTTCAGGGGACAGGAGTTTTGATAAAAATGCAGCACCCTGGTGCTGGTGGTGATAAACATCCACAGAAGGTGTATTTTGGGGGTGATAAGGAGCTGTGTGACCTTGTAGAGCCCCCGAGCTCCCAGGCAGAGCGGCCACACCTCGCACCAGAGACAGAGACAGCAGAGGCAGGAACGAGCTCAGCTCTGACACAAAACATCTTTTAACTCAATTACTGCTCACAAACACAGCCCTGCTCCCGTCTGGCGAGGCAGAGCCCGGCTACTGTCAAAGTGGATCATGAAATGGAAAAGGAAAAAAGAAATTAAAAACCCACACCAGGAATGTTTGCCCAGCATCTCTCATTTCCCGAGCTCTGGTCATCCAGTCCCACCCAGAGACACAGCAGGGATCGGCCTCCCAGGAGGAGCGGGCAACATGAAAGTCTGGAATGTGCTCTCTCCTCCACCCATCACAGCCAGGCATGTGAATATTGATGTGAATATTGGATTTAGTGCTGTGCTTCCACAGATACAAAACTAGGCCGACAGAAGTCTGGACTGCGGCCCTTGCTCCGTCCTGGTGACTTGTGGGGAGCTGGTAGCCAAGAGCATTTGGAACGGTTGTCTCCCTCCAGATGCTGCCATTCATTTCTGTGGGAACAAGACCACTTACATCTAATTACAGTTTCTGCTCAAATTAACAGGACAGAAATGACAGCAAAAAAAAAAAAAAACAAACAAAACAACCACAAACAAAACAACCAAAAAATAAACCTGAAACAAACAAACCCACCCCAAAATGTTTTCTGGGAAACGTTTTGCTGTCATGGCTTGGGAAGCAGTTGATCCTTTCCAACAATGGCTTTTAAGTGATTTTAAGTTCATGTGAACTGATTGCCCAGTTTGTCTCATTGTTAAAACATCAGGAAAGGGAGAGTTTTATCACAGAGATCCCCTGCTCATGAAAGATTTGTTAAATGACCATGCAGTCAACTTTGAAATTGGGACCATTGTGGCATATAACATTGTTTTCATTATTAAACCAAATGCCAATTGCACTTTACAGTATTTTCTGTGGAATAGAAGTCCTACAAAGCCACGTATTCCCTGGTGCTGCTCAAGGATTGGAGCCTATGTGTGGAGTTTTATACATGAGCACCTCTGTCTTTCCCTTCCTTGTGGAAATCAGGACTAATTCCACCCAAGGCTAAGAAAATCTGCAGTTTCCAGGTGACAGCCAGGCCACTCATGTCCAACCCCTTTCCTTGCATTCCATTTACCTTTAGGATCACATCAGCTGGCCACTGGATGCAGATGATTCCTGCCCTTCAAAGCCCACAGCAGCTGGACTTTGTCATCATCACAGAATCAGAGAATATCCTGGGTTGGAAAGGACCTACAAGGATCATCAAGTGGGGTGTTGTGAGGTCCCCAGGATGAGGTGAGAGATGAGATTTGACTCCAAGTTATCAGAAGGCTGATTATTATATTATATTATATTATATTATATTATTACATTACATTACATTACATTACATTACATTACATTACATTACATTATATTGCTATGTAAGAAGAACGGAAACATCAGAAGGCTAGAAAAGAATGAATAATAAAAACCTGTGACTGACCAGAGTCCCAACACAGCTATACTGGGATTGGCCATTAAGTTAAAACAATTCACATGCTGGGTAAACAATTCTCCAAATCACATTCCAGAGCAGCAAAACATGGAGAAGCTGAGGCTTCTCATCTTCCCAGGAGAAGAAATCCTGGCAAAGGGATTTTTCAGAAAATATCACAATCAAGTCCAACTCCTGGCCCAGCACAGGACACTCCAAGAACCCCTCCAAGGGATAGTAATTTTGCTCTGACTGCTCCAGTCACAAAATGGAAGTGTAGGGGAGAGCTGGGCTGGGAGATTCCTTCCCTTGGTGGCTCCAGTCCCATGAGGGGTCTCCATGTCCTGCTGGTGAATCAAAACCCAATTCAGGCTCCTTCCCTGCCAAAGAGCTCATGAAAATAATTCTGGGCTATTAATCATTATTGATTTATTTTCCTGGTCCATCCTTGGGTAGTTGCTGTCTCTCAGATCTCCATCAATGAGTGGTAGAGGGGTTAAATCAACAGTTATATCTTATACAGTCAATGGAAAACTCTGCTCCTTTTTTAAAATCTTCCTCTTTCATAGCTGACTTTCAGCAGGCCAGCTCCTAAATTTTTCAGGTTATTTCTCCCCCCACTTTCACAGTTGGACACAATTTTAAAGTTTTGACAGCCAGGCCCAGCTCCTGACTTGTCCCAAGGGTCAAAGTAAAACCACAGAAACCATCACACATTTGTTTTGTATGTGCTGGCTACAGGGCAAGAATTTACAGACTGCAATGCACAAAAATTTGACTTTTCCTTCTATTTCAGCAGCAGAGCCCTTAAGACATACCAATCAAAGTAAAAATCCTTGCCTAGAAATATGGACTTCACCTCCCACTGGCCAGACCTTAAAAAACATTTCTAGTCTGAGGTGAATAAAAGAACAGGAGGAAAGGTTATACAATGCGGATCTAGACCAATTTCATAGGAAAAATAGGAATTACCTTTAACTGCAGCTTTTCTTACCTGTCCTGCCTTTCCTTTAAGAGAAAAGAAAAGCTCTCCATTTGCTCCCACTTTCATTTTATGTGCTTTTTAAACAACTAAGCATAGTTCTTGTTCCCTGGAATTAAACTCACACTGGTGGTTCTAAGAAGAAACCAAAACCTATGAACCAGATTTATAAAAAAATAAAAGAGAAATTTTTATCTTCAAGCTGCTAAGGATTCAAAGTTATTTTGTAAGGGACTAGCTAAATGTTGACTTTTTTTCCCTGGTATTAAAATCACAGAGGATATGCACATGTATTTGTATAACACAGGAACAGGCAACAATCCATTTGAAATCAGATTGCGCCATCTTAGTCTTTTCCAGAAAATACTTTTTTTTTTTTCCAGCCAAATTTTAGGGATACTGTCAGTTGGTTCCAAGGAGAAGTTCCTGGAATAACAGCCACTAAGTTCACAGATTCAAAGCTTTATCTAGAGGGAAATGATAGAGAACACGCAGCAGAGCAGATTTTTCACTCGAGACTCATTCCAAGAGCTGCAAAGCTACAACAGTTTCCAAAATGTAGGACAGAATTCCTCAGGTCATTGCCTTACACACATGTCCACACAGCCAACAATTAAAAATTCACAAGAACATCTTGTCAGACGCCTCAGCATTGGGTTTGCTTCCCAGTCTGAGCCTAATCTTACCCTGAGCATTCCTTATCTCAGGAGGGAGCAAGACTTGCAGCTAAGATGGGACTGGGCAGCAAAGTCACCAGAGTTCAAGTTCTGATCCTGCTTCTGAGTTTGGAAGGACTTGTTTAATCCCTCCAAGGTGCAGATTTCCCTGTGTGGAATGGGGATAACACCACTTGCTTTTGGTTGTCTGTCCAGTCTATCCAAATCCCAAGTAATTTAGGAAACAGTTTCTCAGCATAAATTTACCTTTTCCTTTGTGGAGCAGGAAAGTTCCAATGCCACTGGAGCCCTTAAGCAGTAATAGTGAAAGCTGGTGAAATAGTGCCAAAGGAGATCGTGGTGCATCCAGCTTTTCAAGCCAGGTTAGTCAAAAACCCCTCCAGAATGTTTCAAACAAAAATGTTCCTGTCTTGCACTACACAGTTGAGCTGCATTATTTCTTCCCAGCAGGATTCATCAGTTAAGAGCTGCTGCTTCTCTCACCCTGGCACAAGGCTCCTGGGTCTGAAGGGATTTAATCCCTGATATAAAGCTTGAAGGCATCACTGAGGAGGGGAGACAGTTTTGTGGCTCCTACCACGACAAAAGCTGAACTGTATTGCAACAAAACATTGGTGGCCCTGATGGAGAGATGTCAGGATTGCACTCTCTGGCTAAAATCAGCCAGGTGTCAGGAGAGGTGATCACAGTAGATCCCGTTGTCTTACAAAAATTTGGCCAATCCACTGTGGAAAATTCTCAGCTCACACTCATGAGCAAGCAGTGATTTCTTATTGCATCAACACACAGAATCCCAGAATGTTTTGTGTGGAAAGAACCCTAAAGTTCCTTCCCAGTTCCATCCCTGCCATGGACAGGGACACCTTCTACTATCCCAAGTTACTCCAAGCCCTGTCCAACCTGGCCTGGAACACTTCCATGGATCCAGGGGCAGCCACAGCATCTCTGGGCACCCTGTGCCAGGGCCTCACACCCTCACAGGTCATGCCAGGAACAGCCTTTAGGAAGCCTTTGCAAAATTCCAAAAAGTGGCCCCAAACACAGCAGGCCACTTGGGAAAATTCTTTTGCATGTGAGGAAAAAGGATGTGGTGTTTGGAAGAATACAGCCTGCAAATTGTTCACCCCATTCTGCTAAGCCTCCTAAATGATCTGGAGGTGTCCCAGTTAAGCAGAACTGCAATCCCTAATAAGTGGCACTCATTGCCACTAAGCACCGTTGGACTTAGATGATTTCCCTTGTAGATGTCTGGATTAAGGGGTTTTGCCAACTAAGCACCTCCTTTTTCTGATTCAGCGGCGCCTACGGAACCGAACGTATCTCACTGCTTTATGTATCTCAAATGGCACAAAAACAGGCTGGGTTTGTGAAAATTAAAGTACAGTTTATCTCTTGCACAAGTTTTCAATGCATGTGAGCTCCTGGGGCACGTGGAGAACATTTCACCCTATCCATCCATCCCTGCATTGTGTATACAGAGCTATTGCCACATTTCTCTTCATAGAGAAAAGCAAGGCACAGTTCTTCCCAAGGATTTCTGAGATTCGCATTCTCTGAACCTCAGAGAAAGGGAAAACACAATTCTTATAACTTGCTGTGCCTTGTCATGCCAAAGCAGAACGCAATATAGAGATTGTTTATCCAAAGTGAGGATGTTTTGTTTCCTTGGCCTACCAGGGCCAGGTGTGTGTGTGGACTGTCGAGTGATGGTAACGAGATTCTGTGCAGTGTGAGCAGGTGTGTCACAAACACATTTTATGAAAAATCCTTTCCTTAGGATTTTTCCTCCTGAGAAGCTGGAGGCCTCAGGAACAAAATGTAAACATTGATTATCTGCTGCTGTGGAATGCAACAGGTGCATCTGTGATTGGTCTCATGTGCTTGTTTCTAATTAATGGCCAATCACAGTCAGCTGGCTTGAACTGTCTGTCCGAGCCACAGGCCTTTGTTATCATTCTTTCTTTTGCAATTCTTAGCCAGCCTTCTGATGAAATCCTTTCTTCTTTTATCATAGTTTTAATATAATATATATCATAAAATAATAAATCAAGCCTTCTGAAACATGGAGTCAGATTCTCATCTCTTCCCTCATCCTTGGACCCCTGTGAACATGGTCACACATGTGTGTGCAGAGTGAGTGCTTGGCAGATTCAGTTTAGATGAAATGTATATAGTATAGCATATTAAAGTAATTAATTAGCCTTCTGATATCCATGGAGTCCTCATCATCATCCTCTCTCCCCTTTGTCAGAGTCACTTTTGATTTACAATACAGAGTAGCCTCTCTTAACCTGGTCTGATAACATTCTTCTGAGCCACTCATTGCATCAGGGCACAAAGAAAAAGGGGAAAGAAATAAACAAGTCAACCCCAAACCCAGGCACCTTGAAGCAGAGCTCTGAGAAAACCGTGTGTCTCAATGGAGAATCCTAAGGCTGGTACATTTCGGCTGCTTTCAGAGCGAGCAATGCCCCTTTCACTGGGCACTCAAAGCTCTAGAGTCACATCTGTTTGTGCTGGCGTGAGATTGGCACGCTGCTCCCAAGGATGAAAGCTGGAGTGGTGGTGCCAACCTGCTGGGAAAAGCATGGCTTTCAGGATTTTCCCCTTTCTTTCCTTTTGCTGCAAGGATTCTCATGCGGTGCCAAGGCGGCGCGAGAGGCGAGCGCCACAAGTTTCCTTTGGAGGATGAGGGGAAGGGTTGGAAAGGAGGAGGAGGAGGGGGTGAGGAATGTGGTGGGGGAGAACGGCATCGTGTGATGCCTCAGGTTTTAGCTTTTATAATTTTCAGGTTCTGTGCTGCTTTAGTTTGTGGGTTTGGGCTTCATATCAGGGGATGGTGAGCTCTGTGCACAGAGCAGGGAGACAAAACAATTCCTGCTCCAGCTGAGGACCAAGGACAAATGATCCAAATCTCAGGCCCAAGAGCATAAACATGGACTGAAGAGACAAAATAAGAAGGATGGGACTTCATAAGCTAAAGCTGGAATTGGACAATTAACTCCAATATGCAAATAGACCAAAACTTATAAAAGTGTGAGACCTCGTGCTCCAACCCCTTGGCCAGCTCCATTATCCTATTTGCACTTAATTTCCAGGTCAGTTTGGATTAATGAGAATTCATGGTATAGGCCACAATTTGAGTTCTAAAACAGGAATTCATCCAGGAATACATGTGGGACCCAGGTCTCAAATATGACTCCCTGAACACCAAGTGGGAAGCAGGGCCAGGAAAACATTGCTTGGAACAGCAGGAAAATAACACATGGCTCACGAGGCCAGAACTCAGGGAGGTTTTCAGCGCCTTCATAAGGGAAGATTAAAAAAAGCAAAAGAAAAATAATTTGTAGGACTGAGATTACAGCTAACCTCATTCTTGCGCCTTGTAAAATATCTGAGAATAATTAAATCTGTTCCTTTTCTTTAATTAGCCTTGTGTCTCATTAGAGCAGTTCACTGCCATGTCTTTATTTACTTGATTTATATCTCCTCCACACCTTTGCCTTCCCTCCTTCACCTAATCTTAACATCTCTCTTTTCCTTCCCTTAAAGCTCTTTATTTTAGTGCTTTGATGTTATATTGGCTTCCCCTTGACATGTTTTGTTTAAAAGAAAAACAAAGACAGAAAATCTATACACAAAACAGAAGTCAACTACATCTTGACAAATCAAGCTTTTAAAAAGTCAGAAAAAGCAGATTTAGAGATGAAAGCTCATTCTTAACCCAGCTTCCTTCTTCAGAGACCTTAATATGATCTCTTTATGTAACTGTTTGCCAATTAATTCAAAATATAATGCAAGCTGCAATTTCGCTTAGAGACACGCATTCATTAGGGTTGGGGAAAGTATACAGTTCTCAGGCTTTGATTGATTTTTTAAATCTCATTGAGACATACAGAACAAGACATCTTTTAAAGACATCAATTGTCCAAACAGCCACGGTTTATATCTACAAATTTACAAGAAACAGATGGTTTGCACATGGGTGGAAAACAGAGTTATCCTAGAAGAATGGTAGCAGCCTCTAATCTGAGAGTGATGACAAGTCCTGCTCAAGTTGTGACCTACATTTGGAGAAAACAGCAGTTCACCATCACAGAGTTTGCCTTTCCCAACACACAGAGATCAGATTCCTGGACATGGAAGATCATAACCTGTCAAAGCTGCTCTGGACACTCGTAGTTATCACTTCCACCCCATGGAAGATGCCCGGGCACTGCACCTATGGCATGAGATGTGGCATTACAGGCAGAAAAATCCCTAAAACCAGCCCAAATTAAAATAGGAAGGTTTGGGGTTTTTTTCTCCCCCATCCAATTCATTTCTCAATTCAGCTTGAGAAGTAAATATAGACAGTGGCTGCAGGGACAAAGGTTTCACAGCTTTCCTGATTTCACACCTAAACAGTGCTGCTACCCCAACATTGTCCATCTGATCCTTGCTGGCATTCTCTGGGATACAAGGAGAGAGAATAAAAAGCTATGAACTATGGAACATAATACTGAAGTTCACTGGCATGTGCTCCAGGTACCCAGAGTATTCATTAAAAAGGAAAGGGTTTAGCTGAGCTCAACAGGTTTAATTGTCAAGGATTCCTGGGTGGATTCAGGAGTCCAAACCTCGAAGCCTTTCAGATCTCTCCACTCCTAACCTACTGAGAGTGGTTTGCAGTCCCTGCCCTGCTTTGCCTCCAGCTGCAGCACTGATACAGGACAATGCTGCTCCAGCATTCAGCTGCAGATGCAGCCCAAGTCTCATAAAAAATGGAGACCCTGCCTAGAAAAAAATTGCAGCCATTTAAGTCCTGGTATAAACCAAAATATTCCCTGCATTTTTCACATGTAAGTGATCTGAATCATCAAAACTCCTACACAGAGATTTTGGGCACATCAATTAGTGTGAAGGTAAAATAAATACCTCTTTGAGCTTTATCACCCACGGGATTTGTTTGGAGACCACACCAGCTCAGCAGGCATAAAAACAACCTTCAGACCCTACCATGGTTCTGAAATATGTGACAAATTATGTTAGAAAGGGACAGTGACACCTCTTGTGACTCTCTGAGTGTGGCAGGACTCAAACTCCTTGTGCCACCAGGTGAAACAAGCCAGGTGGAAAAGGAAAATCTGAGCAGCAGATGGGTGAAATAAGTGGACTGACCATGAGAGAGGGGTGCAAAGCAAACAAAAAGGAGAAAAAGGAAAGCACGTGGCTGTTGGGTGAAGGATCAACAGCTGGCTCATGGGGTGGAAGAGCAGCACGGCAACAGCACAGCACTGATAGAATATCAGACACCAGATTATCATTTCAGGGTGCAGGAGCCTGCTCTGAGCTTCCCACTCAATGCAGAAAAGTATCAGGGAGGTGATCTTAGCATAGGAATAATTGGATGCCAGAAAATAACTTGCTTCATCACAGAGTGCCCTGTGCTGGCCCAAATCTGATTCCGTTGAAAATAAAGGAAAGAATTTCTAAACATCAGCAAAACCAATAAAAAGATGGCAATATAGTTAGGTTCCTCAAGGGTCCCAGACAGTCAGGATCCCAGCCCTGTCCTCTCTGCTCAGACAAAACTACTGAGGGGAGGAATTTGCTCTGTGACAGAGCATGCTGGAAGCATGCCCAGCCCCACCACGGCTCCATCCCAGCAGTTCAGCATGGAGCCCCCGGTGCTATTCACCATCAAGAGAGTGAATTCTATAGCCCCCTGCTTCCCCCTGCCCCTCTGGCAGCCAAATTCCTACACTGGCCTTATGCAAATCCAGCCCAGGCCCCCCTGCTCCCCACTCCTGAGCCCTGGGCAATATTTTACTGAGCCATTGTTTCTCCAGGACACTACAGAAAACATCACGTATTTTCCTCTGCTGACAGTCTCAGACCACAAAGGAAAATATCCCTGCCCACACAGGGGAGGTCTGCAAGCACACAGCACGTGCAGCTCAAGATATGTTGAGGGAAATACAGGTTGGATATTAGGAAGAAGCTTTTTATAGAAAGGGTGATAAAGTTCTGGAATGGCTGCCCAGGGAGGTGGTGGGGTCACCATCCCTGGGTGTGTTTAAAACAGACTGGATGTGGCACTGGGTTTAGTTGAGGTATTATGGGTTGGACTCGATGATCTTAAGGTCTCTTCCAACCCAGTGATTCTGTGAAATCTGTGAATTCTTAGGCCCAATTCCTGGTGCCACAGTCCCGTGAGGTCTGGCACATGTCACCATCCAGGACAGCCTGTTTGCCCAGCTGATGCCACCCCAGGCATTGTCCCAACACTGGGATCCCCTTCCCAGCTGGCTGTCAGCTTCCCCAGAACCCAAAGGACAAAACTTTGCACCCAACCCCATCCAGCCATGGGCCTGTCATGGTTTCCAGGCAGAGGTGCTCCCTGCACACCTGGGGTTCTGTCCCTGGGGGTCAGAAATTTCTCATGGGAAGGCTCTGCAGAGGGGTTCTGTCCCACTTCATGTGGGAAGGCTCTGCAGGGGGATCTGCACAGGCTGGATCTGTGGGCTGAGCCCAATGGTCTGAGGTTCAACAAGGCCCAAAGTCCTGCCCATGGGTCACAACAACCCCTGCAGCTCCAGCCTGGGGCAAGAGTAGCTGAAAACTGCCCAGAGGGAAAGACCCTGGGTTGCTGGTGACTGCAGCTGAATGTGAGCCCAGGTGTGGCCACATATTCACCTGGCCTGGAGCAGGAACAGTGTCCAGCAGGAGCAGGGCCATGACTATTCCCTGTGCGGGACACTGGCAAGGCCACACCTCCAAAACTGGGGTAAATTTTTGGATTCTCACCAGAAGAAAGATGCTGGGGGGGTGTAGTGTGTCCAGAGAAGAGAATGGAGCTGGAAAGGGGCTCAGCCTGGAGCAAAGGAGGCTCAGGGGGGACCTTGTGGCTCTGCACAGCTCCTGCCAGGAGGGGACAGCCAGGGCTGGGCTCTGCTCCCAGGGAACAGGGACAGGACAAGGGGAAATTTTTTCAAGTTGCACCAGAAGAGGTTTAAATTTGATGGTAAAAATTTCTTCACCAAAAGAGTTGTCCAGCCCTGGACAGGCTGCCCAGGGCAGTGATGGGATCCCCATCCCTGGAGGGACTTAAAAACTGTGTAGATGTGGCACTTGGGGACATGGGTTAGTGGTGGCAGTGCTGGGCTAACATTGGATTCAATGACCTCAAAGGCCTTTTCCAATCTAAATGAATCAATTATTCCCATGGCATCAGACTCTTCTGCGACCCTCTGTCAACTCCAGGAGCTGGCAAGCGTGGCCAGAGCCATCTCAGAGCTGTGCCTGCTGAGGCAGTTCACTGGTCCAGCAACATTTCCTTTTCTCCCACATGACAAAATAAAAAGCAGGAGAGAATTATTCGTCAGCTCAATCCCTGTGTTAATCTAGTTGCAAGTATAATGTGATTTCCCTCCTGCCCCAGTAGTAGGTATTGCAACACCTTACATATGGATCATTTTAATCTAATATAATCTGGCTGGCTAGAAAGAAGGTTTCCCTCCACCACAGCTGCTTTTGATTAATGCTAAACATACATGCAAAGCTTCAATCAGCAAGAGTGTGCATCTTAGCTGCTCTGCATTTGGGAAATCAACAGTAAACCCTAGAAAATGCAGAAGATGCTGCAAAGCTTTACATGCTTAAGTTATATCCAGCTTTTTTCCCCCTCAGATGTTTCCTCTCTTTGCCATTTCTAATGTATCATGATTTATTACTACTTTTCTTTAAGCAAAATTGATTTAAAAGCTGCTGATGGCAGGAGATAAGAAGCACCAGCTCACCTTTACAAAAAACAAACCCTGGGCAAATACTCATTAACTGTTTTGTCCTCTTCATTTTACATTCACTTGCTGCAAACTTCAGCAAGAGGAGAAGCATTTCTGCTGGAGCTGAGATCAGGCACATATGCTATAATAAAAACACAAAGCCAATAAACGATAGCTTTTTTATCACTATTAAATACAAACATGTATTCTTATTTTACTATAATTATCAAACTAGGATTAATATAATCTTGTATATTGCTTCCCTTCACGGTGAATTAAATTATGTAAAAAGTCTCCCACCAGTATTCTTACCCAGCAAGAAACATTTTAATTGTAAATTTGCCTTTTGGAGTCTTTAAATGACACACACACACGCATTAAAAAAGGCCACGACTGTGGAAGCTGTGTATCCACTAATCTGTAAATAGACTCCCAGTCCAGGACTCATCTCTGAAATGTGGCATCAATTGCACAGGCTCCCATTTAGTTTTAGTTGAATAAAGCCACACTAGATACGCAAATAACATCAAACTTGCCGGATTAGAAAGGGGCACCTCATACTCTAAATCATGATTGTCAATCATCACCCAGGATTAAGGGATATAGTTTAAAAACCTAAAAGCAAGCACTTCCTTTTAACTTCTGCCTACTGTGCATTTTGGATTATCGCCCAGAAGCAGCATTACTTGAAACAAGGCTGCCTCCCTTCTGCCAGCTCCGGCAAGTGCAGCTCTGCCACCTCCTCACCCCTGCTTTGGGGAAAAAAACCTCTCAGCAAAGCATGCAATTTAGATTTGAGATCTACTGCTGGCTGTGATTATATTTATAACTCGCTTTTCACACAAGAATGGGGGGTTATTTTTGGCTTAATAAGTGCTTTCTGAACACAGTCCCCATTCTTACCACAAAGATGTAAAGCAGTTAAAAACCAGAGCAGCTGCTCTGTTCTTCCACGGAGCTGGCAGCCTCCCTGAACCACCGAGTTCCTTCCTGGTGAAGGGTTTTGAGGGAATTACCTGGAATGCATTTCATTGTGCTCCCGAAAGCAGAGCAGCATCCCTTGGGTAACTCACCTGTCCTGGGCAGTCACACTCAGCCTTCAGGCTCTGTCCCCCACCTCTCCCTCCATCACCTTCCCCTGGTTGAGCTGCAAGGTGTGCAAAGTGAGAGTTGCCACTTGGAAAGTCTCTCCTTGACTCCATGGGATAGGGAGATTTGGTCAATGAACATTTACATTGAGTGTGTATGTGAGCTCGGTGAGCTGAGCTCAGGACTGGGACAGAAACCAGGAATAATTTATGGGAATACTTAAGAGAAGTGGCTCCTGTTTGGGCCCTGACTCATTGTCAGGATCTCTAGCTGGTCAGAGTGACCCCGAGATGTGTTAGAAAGTCTCTTTTCCCAAACTGGTGCTTGAAGAAGGAGTCAGAGCTCTTCATTTCTCAGTTTCAAGGTTGTTTGTTGTGTCTTATCTCTAAAATTCTTTCTCCTGTCCGGCTGAGGTCAGCTCAGCAAGACAGCCCAGGCACTTTGCCCCCAGGGCACTGTTATGTTTTTATACTAAAAATTATGTGTACAATGCTTACAATTACTTCCCAATACCTATCACCTGTGTTAGACAGTGAGCTTCTACTCTAAACTAATCTGTAAGTGCCAACATCACAGCAGAAGATGGAGGCCAAGAAAGAGAAAGGCTGGACACACCCAGATCCCTCCATCTTGCCCCCCTGAATCCCCATTCTAAAAACCCCAAAATCTACTTTTTCACCTTGTGGTAAATTCACTATCATTCTACTTGATTTGTCATGGCTTGCAGATCTTCATCTGAGGTTGGTAACTTGCTCCATGGGTCATAATCAGAACCATGGGCATTTTTGGTCTCTGAGCCCCTTGTCGGGGGTCTTGGCTGCTCAGGACAGCCAGAGGGATGTCCTGGATTCTGACAACTCATAACTGATTACCTGATTTTCCAGGTTTGTGGTTTTCCTTATCTGATGTAAATTCAGGCCATTTTTGGCCTTTTGGTTGTTTCTGCCCAACGAGTGTGCTGCCAACTGATGTACCTGGACATGCAGGTTCTGTTGGAGAGCTGGGTATGGATGAAGAAGAGAAAGCCCACAAGGAATGGGGCACAGAGGGAACCTGCACAAAACAAGGACGTGTTTACTCTGTGTGAAGGCATTCCCAGCCAGTACTCTGTGTTTCCATTCCCCACGCTGCTACCACAGACAACACACATCCCATCCTGTTCCTAAAAACAGGATTAAGTCATCTTGCACAGCTAATGAAGCTTATTTCAAAATCAGTATTTTTGGAACATATTTATAACTGAGATGGTCACCAGGACCTGGGGACAAGGGTCACACCCTCACTGATGTGAATTCACAGCTGCACTGACTCCAACTTCACTTTCAAAATCTAAAGGAGTCAAAGCTCTTGCCCCTAAGGTGCAGTTTATGGCTGCAAAGTGATTAAAGAAAATATACACTGGTTCTTTAAGCAAGAAGGGGAAAAAACTCAGCTAAGGCTAATCTTATCAACATATAACCTTTTAATCAGATTATTGAAACAACATGTTAATTTATGAAAAGTTCAGCATTCTATTAAATTGCAAACAACCCAGTGAATTGCAACCCAACAGGCTGCTTCATTGAATTCATGCAGCCACTCCTGGCAAAGGCATTCCAAATTTGAACTTAATTAATATTCCTACTCCTGGTTTCCATAGTTTCTTTTTAAACATGAGTACCAGCAGAAACTGGCAGTAACTTTACCCATATTCTCAATAATAACCCCCCTCTGGCTGTCAATATGTATGAAAGGAAAAATTTTTTGCATACCCCAAACAGCCTGTCATTTTCCTGTCTTTTGTCAAAAATATGTTGGCAACTTTTTTCCCCTCTCTTTTTTGCTTACACAGCTTAAGATGCTTAACTGTTTCTCTGCTTGGGTTGTGGGTGAGGCACCTTCTCTTCTTGGAGCACTGACATCAAATGACAGCCACATTGGAAAAAAAAAACAGATTTCACTGAGGTATTGGGGGGGAGGCTTTCCCTCAAAACATCAAGAATGTAAGTGCTAAAATGCTTGGGGAAGTATTTAACATTTTCCATCCTTGCTTAGAAATTTTAAAAAAATTGCTTGTCTTCATCATGGAGTGAGAACTTATTACTCTAAATATGATTTAAAGCTATTTTTCTATTCCTATACAAGCTGAATGTCAGAAACACAGAGCAAGAAAGCCTCACTCACCATGTGGGCAGAAAGCAGGAGAGAAGCACAGCACCGAATCCCAGCTGGGCATGGAAAAGGAGGAAAGGGACATTCCCAGCAGTGCCCTGCTTCCACAGGGATCTTTCCAGAGGGCAAAGCCCCTCTGCAGCTCCACATCTCCCTTTCTACATGGTGTGGTGCCCAAAACCATCTTCCACTGTTCACCAAATGAACTCCTTGTTCTTGATATCCTTTGACTTTTAGGGAGTATTCTTTGTGTTTTGTGTTGGTACAAGAGGAACATAAATATCATTTGGGAGTGTACCCAGAGAGCAGAGGGCTCCCATGAAGAATTTCAGGCAAAAATCTACACAGCAAATCCACCCTGAGCTCTGTTCTGCTGCAGGACACTGTAATAAAGATTAATCCCTCAAGATTTGGGACCAGTGACTTCAGATTTATGCCTTTGGACTTGTGCACAGGAATAACCCTGGATTACTTTCCATGGGGAGCTCAGTGTCTCTGTTTCATCTGGCTCAGAAAACCCCAAGTATCTCAGACAGTGTCTGACTGAACCTCTCTTAGAAGCAGAGTTGATCTTTAAACCTGGTGAGGTGCCAGTGATGGCAGGTAGAAAGTGACCTCACAATTCCCTAAATTAGGGACTAAACCTAAAGCTTTTTCCTAAACTGAAACCAGCAGGTGAGCTCAGGATCTTGCCATGGATGTATCCAAACTGATTCTTCTCTCTAATTTACCAGGAGGGTGGGAAGACACTGGTACAGATTGCTCAGGGAGATTGTGGCTGCCCCAACCCTGAAAGTGTCCAAAGCCAGGTTGGATGGGCTTGGAGCAACCTGGGATAGTGGAAGGTGTCCCTGCACCATGGTAGGGGGTTGGAATGAGATGATCTTCAAGGTCCCTTCCAACCCAAACCATTCTGGGTTTCTTCCAATCCAAGCCATTCTAGGTTTTCATTCTATTAATTTCTCAGGTTTGGAACATTAGTTCCATTTTAACCAAAAGTGGCCAAAGCATAGATTGATAAAAGATAAAATTCCCCAATAAATTTTATGCAAAAAAGTTCAATGCAAAGATCAGAAATCCAAATCAGTGCATCACCAAAGGCAGGCTGCAGAGTGAGCCCAGCAGCAGTTTGTTGTTTATCCCATCTGTTGACCAGCTGAAATGTGTGAACTGGTGTCCAGTTAGAGCATATGTTAATGTACAGGAGATGTGCCAGATGCTGTGTGGCTCACAAGGAACACACAGTGCCACTCATCCACCTGAGGGACAGCACAGAGGGTGCCCAGAGGGATTTTAAAGGAGAGGGATTTTAAAGGAGCACATCCAGAGGGGACAACAAGGCTGGTGAGGGGTTGGAACACAAACCCTGGGGGAGCCTGGGGGTGCTCAGCCTGGAGAAAAGGAGACTCAGGGCTGCCCCCATCACTCTCACAGCTCCTGAAAGGGGCCTGTGCTCAGCTGGGGCTGGGCTCTGTCTGCAGGGACTGACACAGCCAGAGCACACAGCCTCCAGCTGCACCAAGGGAAATACAGGCTGGATAGCAGGGAAAAGTGTTTTCCAGCAAGGGTGATAAAGTTCTGGAATGGAGAGTCCCCATCCCTGGGTGTGTTTAACAAAGCCTGGATGTGGCACTGGGTGCCAGGGCTGAGTTGAGCTGTTGGGGCTGGGTTGGACTCAATGACCTTGAAGGTCTCTTCCAACCCAGTGATTCTGTGAATTCTGTGATTCTGTGAATTCAGCATCACAGAGTCATTTAAGGTGGGAAAGACCTCTCAGATCACTGAGCAGAGGGAGAAACCTGTTGGAATCATTCCCCAGGAAACCAGGCTTGGTTTACTCCAGTGTTAAATACAATAAAATTAATTAACACATTCCCTGACAAAACAAGGTTTAGATACACACAGCCAGTAAATCAGGTTCTGCACCTCTGAATTTGGTGCTGATCCTGCTTTAAAGGTGGGGGTGGGAGGACCAGATGCCTTCCTGATGTGCCTTTTAATCTGATTTATCCCATGTCCATCCTACATCTGGGAACACAAGCAGCTCAGTACAGCCATAGGTGGATTTTCCACCTGCAAAGGTGGGAAGGTGAAAAATTTTTCTTTCTCCACTAAAGAAAAATCCACATGAGCAAAGATTGAACTCCCAGATTCTAAACTGACACAGTGAGTCTGCATCACACCCTCAACAGGTACAGGAGCAGGCAGTGATGCCAAACCCCAACACTCAAGCACTGAACACAACAAGGCAACCTTGGGCTGGTCATGACACCTATTCCATTCCATCAAGGCTGATGTCAACCACAATTTCCAGGATTCTGCAGGATAAGAAGCCTGCCTTCAGGGTACCACAGTGCAGAAAGGTGATGTCTCATGCTGTCATTCCAAATTCTGCTGTTGCATTGAGTTCAATCATCCAGGCCCTGCCAGACGGGGAAACTCAAAGCCACCTGCAAATCAGGAGGGGACAAGATGACAAGCAACTGTTTGACTGGTGAGGATCCTATTCTTGGAATAGTTCCTGCCTATCCTGCCAAAAATGCCTTGGCTGAGGAGTGTGTGGTGGCTTGGGAGGAGGGATGAGGAGAGGGGAGGGAGTGCTGAGGATCAGAACTGCCTCCAGGTAAGGTAGACCCAAGGCAGAGTTGAAAGAGAATGGCAGGTCAGATGGAAGCACCCTGGAAGAGATGGAGGATGTCCAGCCAAAGCCAGGATTTTCTTCAGAAGGAGATAAATAATTTCTCCTTGATGTTAGTGCTGGCCTTCAGCTTTAGAGACTCTCCAACTCAGGGAAGTGGTTTAAAAAAAAAGAAACAGATCAGGAAGCCCAAGTGATCCTTTGATGGGGCAAAAAGATGTTTTGTGGTTCACAGTTCACAACAGAGAGAAGGGCAAATAGGATGGCTGGAAATAACCTTCGATGCTGCACAGGGGAAAAAAAAAATCTCTTAATTCTTCAGCTGCACTGGGAAGGGCAACAGACATTATTTCTGTTATGGCCTGATAAGCCTTAGCTAGAAATGGATACTGGAAAACAAAAGGGTGAAAGCAGTGAGGACATATGAGGGCAGGTCATCAGCAGAGCCCTGCAGGAAAGAAGAGCCACAACATTCTGCCTGAGCAGCTCTGAAATACCAAAAATCCTGAGAAACCACTAAGAGCCAGCATTGCAAAACTCCACCTACAAAGGGGAGCTCACCGTGGAAAAAGAATCAGGGTAGAGACTTGCAAGGAGAAGAGGAGACAGGCCATTGCTCCCAGAAGCCAGGGATGGAACAGATGGATGGCATCTGGAGATGGCCTGAGCTGCAGCACAGCTGAGGGAGCGAACGGTCAGGGAGCAGCTGCCACCAGGCTGGGATGGGGAGCGCAGGGACAGGGCCTGCTCTGCTCTGCCAAGGACCAGCAGGTGTGCAGGGACAGGGATGCCAAGCAGAAGGGAACCAAGCTACAAGGAAACTCATTCTGTTTGAAGTTAGCCAGTGTCAGATTAAAGGAATCAAAGACTTGTTTAGAGCAAAGCAAGGAGAAATAAAGGAAGCGTTTTTCAGATTTCAGTCCAAGCCTTTTGTCCAGTTTAACCTCTTTCCTCTTACCCCTCCATTTGCTTGTTTTCCTCATCAGTCACAACAGAATGGCTCCTCCAGAAGAGGCTCATCCCTTGGCTTTGTGATCACCAAAGAGACCAAGATCAAAGCAATTCAGGAAGGAGTTTGCATGCCTGCATCCCCCTCACATGCTCCTTCACAGAGATAAACCTGAGCAGAGCCACAGCAGCCAGAGGGGCTGTGCACTTCTCCTAAAGACAATTCCTGCCCACAGAAAGGCAGCATTTTCCTGCCATCAAATTCTCTGCTCTCCAGTCTTAGCAGGGAAGCAAAGTCATCTCGAGGTTTTCCTGTTAACAGGGAAGAGGAAATCCAATGAGCCACACGAGCGGAATTCATTACAGATGGTTTTCAGGGGTCAAATTAACAAGTAGCCATGGCTTTCTTGGCCTCTGCAAGTAGTGAGGTTATCTTAGGCACTCATTTTACTCATTTGCTCATTAGGCATCTCATTTTAGCAGGTTCAAATGAGTGGCTTGCATCCCTCATGAAGTGATGAAGCAACTGAGACTCTTCTAGGAAGCAAATCATCTGTCCTACTTTAGTTCCATGCCAGGATGAATCAGACTTTGAAAGAGATCCCTTCTCTCTCAGTCCATGATACAGAGAGCCTACACAATGAGCACAGTGCCCATTTCAACTCACAGGATGGGAATTTGGGGCTCAGTCCCCCAGGATGTTTCCATGCCTGGGGAACTGCTCCACTTTTGCTTCTTTTGGCTCCACTTCTGTCTCGTGTGGCACTGCAGAGGAGCTGTGTTGTCTTCTGCAATCTTATTCCATCACAGAACTGGCTCTGTTCCATTTCCCCTTAGAATCCACATAGTTCAACATCCAAAAAAATAACTACCCACTGAATTAAAAACTTTTAAAATGTTGTCACTCTCCCATAGCTTCCTCAGCACATCTAGTTCTTTCTGGGTCTATTTTGTACAGGGAATGCTCAAGAAGGAGAACTATTCCTCGTCTTTTTTGGCATGAAGCAATTTTCTGGCACTGACAATTAAAAGCAAGTACATTCCAACTCAAAGCTGGAGACAAATTTAGGAATGTGTCTGACAGCACAATTGACACTCATGCCATTTTTTTTTTAAATGAAGTTGACAGATTCTTAGGAATTTCTAAGAGCAGACATTTCCTGAGCCTGATTAGGACCTTAGTGAGTCCTGGAAATAAAACCCCAGGATGAGCTCTCTTCTTTAGCTGACATTCCTGTTGATTCCTGCCCTCGCCACGTGACTGAACACTCGGTGCTACCATTGAATCATTATTTCCTGCCTTCTCTTTTTCAGCTTGGCCCTTCACGTTGCTAAATGTGCCATTTTTCCCATGAAACAAAGCAGAAAACTGCCCACCTTCCTGTTTCTCACCTCACATGGTGGGTCTGAATGGAAAACACCAACATGGAGAGAATTACACGTTGTACAAAGAACGGCTCCGGCTTTCTCGACGGGAACAAGCCCAGCTTTGGATCACACCACTGCTGCACGAGGAATTGTCCCTCCAGTGGCCTGATCTGAGGGTCTCTTCTGGAATAATGTCCTAGAGGGAAGCTGACAGCTCTTTCTTGCCCTCCCTGCACACAACCAGCAGCATTATTTTTGCAGGATTGTTGTTTGTGAAGACCAAATAAAGCCATTTCCTTTAAAGCAAAGCGCCTTCACAGTGTAAAGGCTTCAAAGAGGTCTTTGCCCATCATTACAGGGAGTACAACAGCCCTGAACCCCTGTGGTTTTGTTTCCCCAAAGTCACTTAAACTTATTTTTCAATTTGCAGAAAAGAAGAGTCTCTTCTTGCTAACACAAGCACCACCTTAGCACCCCTCTCATCAAAAAATTAAGTGCTATTAGCTAAAGACACTCTACTCTCTGCTCTGAGTTAGACACCAGTCATGGTAGGTTTTAATTTGATTAGTGATTGGGCTAAAAGCAGCTAAATAAAAATTATAATGCCCAAGAGCCACTTAGACTTGTTCAGACTCTTTAAACACCAAATCCCTTCAGCAACATAACATTATCTTTATAGACAAAACTGAGTTTAAAAGTACAAATCTAATTGATCTCAAGTGCATTGGAATTACTATATTTAGGCATTGGATTATGTACTACAGAAAGCCTCATGCTATGCAGGCAACAAAACTAATTGTGGGAAGACAAAGGTATGTGTCTAACGTGCTTATGGACTTTTAAAAATTCATATTTCCATTGAAGCTGGCAAAATTACAGCTGCTCACACCAGCAGTGAATTTGGCACTGTGCCCCACATGTTGAGCAAACACAAGCCAGCTATTTCTGGTCTCCTTCAGAAGACCTGGACTTCAAGCTCTGCCTCAAAATTACTATTTAAGGCTTTCACTGTTGCAGGAAGAAGAAAGTAAATAAAAAAGCAGCAAGTTGACTCTCAGCAGCTAAACAAGACTTTTCTTCTCTTTAGTCTCGACTGGGGGCTCAGTTCACACAGACATTTACAGCAGATGCTCTGACACTGAAGAAAGATGTCTTTCCACAGTTAAAGGAGCTTTTCAAATGTAAGATGCTATTTCAGAATAAAGGAATTGCCTAGACAAGAGGAAGGAGCAATCCATCCCCACAGCCACTTCTGAGATTGATATTTATCAGCATATATACAAAAACCACCCCCACACACCCAAAACACAGGGCACACAAATGGAGAGATTCACTAGCCCAGTTGAACTTGTGTCTGGCTGGTCAGGAACATTCTTTTAAAGTCTTCAGATGGATGCAGGGATTCTGGCTGCTTTGAACTGCTGCTGCTTGCAATTTACTTGCCTCCCTGCAGACAGATTTCCCCAGGAGGAAAAAAAAGCAACAAAATCCATTTTTCCCCACCCCAAATACAACCCCAGATCTGCATGTCAGAACAAAACAATTGTCAAGAAACACTGTCAGACAACATGATCCAAGATTACAGAATTATTTTAGTTGGAAGGGACTTTAAATCATCTCATTTCAACCCCCTGCCATGGCAGGGACACCTTCCACTGTCCCAGGGTGCTCCAAGCCTCATCCAACCTGGCCTTGGACACTTCCATGGATCCAGGGGCAGCCACAGCAGCTCTGGGCACCCTGTGCCAGGGCCTCCCCACACTCACAGGGATGAATTTCTTCCTAATATTGAACCTAACCCTGTCCTCTGACAGTTTAAGATATTCCTCTAAAACTTGGTGGCTCATCACTGTGCAGCTTTTCCAGCTAATCCCAGAATGTCTCCTGGGATAAATGTCTCCTGGAATGTCTCTCTCTATAAAAGGAGATGCAATCACTGCTTAAACACACTGACTTTACCCACAGAGCCTCCCAAAAATGCATTTAAAAGGGAAAACAACAAACAACATGGCAGAAGACAAAACAGGTCTTAAAAATATAAAAAACCCAAAACACCTGAGCTTCATATAATTCAGAAAAATCCACTGAAGGAATCCACCCATTATAAGGAGGCTGGGCTGGGTCTTGGAGATCTTATTTCAAGCTCTTCCCTGACAGGATGGAGGGAGAAGGAAAGGATTTGGAAAAGAAATTCCATGGAAGAGCAAAAATCTTTCTAGGTTGAAATGTGTTTTGTTTTTTGGGTTTTTTTCTTAATGAGAAATTAAAACCACACATGCTGAGAAACAAAGTTAAATCTAGCCCAGCTTTACACATTTTAACAATTCACTCTGCTGTCTGTAGAACACAGCAATATAAATATTGCTATCTCTGTTAAAATGAATTATTGACAATTTTAATACATGTTGCACAGTACATATTAATATAGAAAAATGCATGTTATCAGCAGTGCAATGTTGACCATGTACTAATCCATTCCACCTGCTCAAATATTAGTGCAAATAATTATATATTTGTAATGCATCATTGCTGTCTAGTTTGAATCTCTGCCTCCAGAATAAATGTCTCTTCTCTGAAGTTGTTTGCTATTATGAGTAAAATGTTATATATTCATACTCAAATTGACTTTGGGTGGATAAGTAAAATGAGCAACCTTCAAAAATCCACTTGCCTAAGACTTAGCAAGTCATTTTAATGAATTGTTTACAGTAAAATGGTTGTTATAAAAATGTTTCAAATGCAAGCTTGTGTTCACTGGCTTCTCCACAATGCTCAAACATCAGTTAAACATCAGTGGAGGGCTCACAATGCCCATCTGCAACCCAGGTGAACCTGAACTGTTTGTCCTAACACCTGGAGCTTGGAATTGGCTCTGGACACATCTTCTCTCCACAATCTGTTTCTTTAGAAGCAAAGAGGGGCCCTTGATGAGGCTGAACCCCTGACAGAACAACAGCTCCTGTCCTCAGCAGATTGATGCTGTGGCATTCACATTTTCTGGAAAAATCCCTTCACCCAGGATTTTTCTCCTGTGAAATTGAGAAGCCTCTGAGAGAAAGGAAAATAACAATTACCTCATTTGCTTCTCCTGTGTTTTGCTGCTTTGGAATGTGTTTGGAGATTGTTTACCCACAGGTGATTGTTTAATTGGGTTCTGGCGTGAATTATTTTGACTCTTTGGCCAATTGGGGCCAAGCTGTGTTGGGACTCTGGAAAGAGTGACAAGTTTTCATTATTATCTTTTTAGCCTTCTGTAAGTATCCTTTCTGTATTCTTTAGTGTAGTTTAGTTTAATATTCTTTAATATAATCTAGTATCATAAAATAATAAATTAGCCTCCTGAGAACATGGAGTCACATTCAACATTCCTTCCTGCCACAAATACAATGTGATGCCACCATGGAAAAGCAGCTGCACATCCAAGAACTGCCAGGGCTCCTTTGTGCCAGGAAAAACCCTTGGGATGGGGCTGGGAGGGGCCAGGGCAGCCCTGAGGAGATCCAGAACCCAGATCAGCTGGGCTTCAGGTGAATCACTTCAAGGGAAGAACGTGGTGCAAACAGCCCCAAAATTACAGAGCCCCACTGTGCACACAGAGGGGACAAATGGAAAGGGCCAACACCTCTCAGTCTGCTCTCTCCTCTGTCCTTGCTAAATCCAGGTCTGAGAACAACAAAACACAGCCTGAGGGGCTTTCAGCAGCACCACTGCTGCAATGCTGGGATCCTGAACCAGCACTTCTTCCTTCACACTCTGGACTCAGCGGCCTTGCAGGTGATTTTGGGGTTCAGTGAGACAGAGGCGGTTTAAACCTTCAAGAAGAAAAATTTTAACATTTCAGCTTTCAAAAAATGCTGCACAGTGGGAGATCAGCAGAACAAGGCAGCTCTGACAGCTATGGCTCTTGGGATGGTCACAACATGATCTAAAATTACATCAGTGGGGTGGGACAACTCTGACCCCACAGGGACACTGGATATTAGGAAAAGGTTCCTCACTGAAGGGATGGCTGGGCAGGGCAGGCAGGGAATGTGGGGGCTGGCCCCTCACAGCAGGGATGAGGACAGGGAAGGCATGGGAAGGATGGGAATTGCCACAGCCTGTGGCTCAGCTGTGTTCCAGCCTCAGCTCCAAGGCCTCCTCACTCCACAGAGGAAAAGCAGCAGTGCAGATGAGCAGGATTTGGGACTGCTACAAGCAAGCCTCAGATTTAGTTTCATCCTATATCAGGATGAACTGAAGTTACAAATAAATAAATTACTATGAAAACTTCAATCAAGGAATGAAAACAAGTAATTTTGACTTAAGCTGATACTCTTCAGAAATGGCTCAACTTTGCATTTCATGTTACTTTCCTAGTTAAAGATTAAAGCTGAGATATCTGAGTTTTCCCTCCATGGTTGGCTCCTTCCATGACATTTCGATATAATGTACAGGTCAGGGGGAAAGAGATGGAAACAGAGACCTGCAGAGATGAGAGAATTTGGGGAAGATAGATGGATGAAGGGGAAGGGAGCTGCACTTCTCCCACCAGACTCCACGTGGATGAAGAAGCACCAGATAATACGTAAAAGTCTCCAAGAAGCCACACAGAAAAGTTAAAGATTTTTCCCTCTCTGACAAAGTGAAACAGAAGGGAAGGGATAGTGCAGTCCTGAGATCTGAAAGGAAAACAGGGCACAGGGACATAAAGCTAAGAGAATAAAAGTAGAAACCAAGGTTTCCACACACACTGAGGGCTGTATTGACACAGGGCTGTGCCCCACACAAGAGAAAAGACGCCAGGCAAACACAGCTGCTTCCCCACTGCAAGATAAGCACAAGATGTGGTAGAGAAATCTCCTACCACCAAAAGAAATTAGAATGGAGGAGAAAAAACACAAGCAAAGCACTGAATGTAACTGGGCAGGAGATCTGCCTCCCTCCCCTCCTTAAAACAGGTGTAGAAACACCAGGAAATAAAAAATAAAAGCCTACAACATGCCAGCCTTGATGCAGAAGCAAAACAGAAATCTGTCTGCATTTACAGCTACCACAGAGGAGGAGGTGGTGGGGAGGAAATAATGCCCAGAAGACAAAATCCAGCAAAACAGGAGGACAAGAAAGGTGTTCCTACCTTTCTGTTGTCTCCTAGAAGAGAGCTGGTGGCTGGCTTGTCCTCCCTGCTGCTCCTGGGACAAGAAGGGCAAAGGGTAAGAGCTGCTACCTGCATTTAAAGTTAGACAAGCAATTGTTTAGAGATCTGCTTCCTTTGTACAGAAAAAAAGTCATAGCCTCAAACTATGAGTGGCTCAACCCAAGTGCTAATCTGAACTTGCCATGAAAACTTAATCCACAGCCACCTCCTGCTCTGGAGTGTGTCAGGACATCCAGAACTGAGAGTGTTTACTGCCATGCACACACTGGACTGAGAAACCTGGAACTTTATGTTTTGAAGGACAGGACAAGGTGTACCCAGCCCAAGAGGGGACCCAAGGGGCCTCACCCTCGCCAAGGCACTTTGCAGGACACAAAATCTCCCACAGAAACAGAGCAGTCAATTCAGACAACACTCCATCACAACACCAATGAATTAAAATAACTTTGTGAAGAGGAAAATAAAACCAAACCCAACCCAAGTCCTCTCCCCATAGCCAGGACAGCCTGAATTTCCCGCTGCTAACACTTGCCACTCTCAAATCCAGCACTCACCTTCCTCCAGCTCACTGTGGTCCTCAGAGAATCACAAGTTCAGCTCTGTGGTTCTGGACACAAATGAAGGCAAATTCTCCTTCCCTCCACGGAGGCTGCACCTTGCTGGTGCATTTCCACTCCTTGCAGACTCCCACACCAGCACCTCTCCTTCTCTCTGGGTTTGGATTCTCCTCCTGTTGAACCCATCTCTCCAGATGAATGAACAGCTCCACAGCCAAGTATTTCAGCCAGCCCCTCTCCTCTGGAGGCTGATTTCATTTCAGGGTGGGACACAGCTGTGGAAATTCAATGTCAATGCTGCTTTTTCTCCCAGCTTGATGTGTCAGGTTTCCATCATTCCTATTTTAACCTCCTCCTCCATGTGCTTCTTCATTTAAAACTGCTCCTTCTCCATATCCTTTTTTAGTTCATATCTTCTTCACATCTTACCCTCTATTTCTCTATCTCCCATTTCCCAGCACTGCTGTTTCCCCATTTTTTTGCATTATTTCTGAAGGATTGTTACAGAATTCCTTCCTGCCCTCTGTGCACACACAAACAGAACAAAATAGCAAGTGACCTTGATAAATTACAGGACTTGAAAAAAAACCCACAGCTTCTTTTCCAGCCTACAACAGTTTACTGCAAAGCCATTTTCACCAGTTGTAGACAACATAATTACAGACACACACACTCTCCCCCTCCCAGGTTTGGCTGCCAGCCTGATAAATAAATGCCTATGTTGTAGGAGGGAACATTAGACAGGCAATACTTTAACTCATTATATGAACATTAAAAGGCATATTTGTATTTTAGATACTATTTCATGGCATTCATAAGCCACTGGAAATATTTTTCTAAATTATATGCTGTAAGAGCTCTAAACTTAAAAATGTGTGAAAATTATAGTTCCCCCACCCCATCCCAATGGAACTTGTATTATAAAATAAACTTACTGACAATGCATCCTTCTCCAGAAATAGAAACTTCCAGTGTGTGCATGGGGAGGTTTTTTAAAGGAAGGAGAAAGCTCACACCAGTGATAAATTTGGTCAGTAAAATTACTTTTATTCTTTTTTTTTTCTTTTAAATAGAAGGGCTTATACAATTGAGTATAAATATCTTCGAGGAACATGGAAATGAAATGAAAAAAGTATCTGGAAGGAATTCTTTTTATTGAGGAAGAGTTTACATATCTAAGTGTTCACCTACTTTTTGCTGCCTCCTGTTAACAGGCATAATGGAAATACTGCACTGAGCATATGCATGGAAAACACAGCTAACAAAGCAAAGAATATGGTAAATACATTTCATACAACCTTAAAAAAATTCAAACAGTCATACAACAAATTCTGAAGCACTTCTGTGATCTGCAGTCTCAAGATGATGTTCACTGTTCTGAAGTGTTAGCAAATTGACACTTATTTTCTTTTTTTTTTTTTTTTGTAGAAAGATTTTGTATTGGTTCATAAAACCACAGCCTTAAAATTGTTGGCTTTCAGTTACAGAGGTAACAGAGAGGTATCATCTGAATTCACATCAGAGCTTTTGGAACAAAAATGGCAGCAGTACAAGCAGGTGCCTCCTCCAGTGTCCAAACCCCTGTGTGGCTTTGCCATGGCCAAGGAACAGAGCAGAGCAGCCCAGCAGAGCAGCCAGACTCCCTGGATGCTGTCAGCCAGGCTGGCATCCATTCCCTTCTTTACTGACAGAATGCTCCCCTAAATCCAAAATGAAGCAGGAGAACCCCAGCTAAGCAAGAGAAGTTCCAACAAGTCTTGTCAATATTGACCCCACCTGGGAATTCTTTAACAGAGAGGAAAATCCAATTCTTTGACCAACCCTTAAAGTGAATGGATAGAAATGCTGCTCTGGAGATGGGAGACAAAGAAGTTTCCAAAATGTGCTGAGCCCACAGTAGAAGAAAGAACATGTTTGCAAGGATTTGCTCCACTGCAGTTCCAACCTGGTTTCCACAAGAGCCCACTGTGAAAAAAAAAAGGTCTATTTACAACAATTTCCAGCTGCTTGTGGAAAAGCCAGCCCAGAGGTTTCAAACACCACTGCTGCTTCAGTTCAGTGTGTGCACACTGTGGGTCCATGTCAGGAACCCCTGCATAAACCCTGGAGCACAACAGACACAGAGTAGCCTCTGTCCAATATCAAAGTTATAATCAGTGGAAGAGCAGCTTTCACACACTTCAACATTTTATATTGCTCAGGCACTGAGGATCAATTCTCTTCAGCATGAGAATTTGCCACTCTAGGTTTTTGCTGGGGCCATTCCTGCCACATAGCAAAAACTGGGCTACATTTTATCCTTTCACTTCGTTAGAATTTGAATTTATTTACATACAAAATGAAACAGGAGAAAAAGTTCTTTTACAGTAACCCAACAATGGGCACCCTCCCTTGCAATAGGGATGCCTTAGGCAAGGCAGCTGCATTTACTTCAGGAGCATATATAAAATTCAGTGTGCTGGTATCAAACAGAAACAATAATGTCAGATCATACAATGCCAGTACATTCCAGTGGGCCCTTGACTATTAGGTAAAAAAAAAAACAAAACAAAACAAAGCCAAAGAACCAAAAATAAAATTAAAAAAAAATCCAAAACTTTTCACCACTTTAGTTCTGTTTAGAATGCTACACAATGAATAAATTATGTCTTTCTGGGATAGTGTTTTACTCCTACATCTCAAAGAAATTCCAAGCTAATTAATTAGAGCAAGAAATTACATTGAGCAGGATAACGTTTTAAATGAAAGAAATGACTTAGAAACACCAATCAAAGATAATTTGATTATGATTAGCTGTGCTGAAGTCTAAGTCATTAAAATTGATGAAGAATGTTTTTACACTGGTCTATTCTATGTAATCCATTACCTACGCTATGCTCTGTAGTTCAAGTCTAACAAATGGTATCTGATAATTCAATATTGAAGACTAAAATACTTTCAATGCACCATTTGCTCTCCTACACCAACATGTTTCCAACTAGAAAAAAAAATAAATCAGTAGCAAGTAGATTTGTGAAATTCTTCACTGGGAGAACTTGAGCTAACATGAAACATCATCCAGATTTTCACCTGCTCGCCTTCCACATGGCCAGGTTTAAATATGGCTGCTGCTTTACCCTGAACAGTCACTGTCCCACAAAAGTTACACCCATGGTTGGTAAGAAATAATTCCCTGTGCTTTCTAACAACTGAGGCTGCCCAAAGGTGCAAGGATTCCTGCCATGCTCTCAGCTGAAGTGGCGAGCCAGACGAGCAGACCTGTAGTCGACACGCAGCTGGACAAAGGAGTGAAGGATGTTCTTGTCCAGGTTAGCAAGTTGTTCTCCTGAGCAAACCTGCTTCAAATTATCTGGGGCTACAACCAGAAGGTTGCAAAGTGCATGCAGGGTATCAAAGAGCTGTAAGACCAGCGCAATCTGTGGGCAAGAGGAAACAAAGGGAAAAAAACCAGAAATTAAATTAGAATTGCTTGAAGTCTTAGAATATCCATCAGGTGAAAGTCTTATAACAAAATATCCATCTACATCTATCACTGGCTGGGGTCTATGTACAAATCACAAATGCTAGGAACAGCCTTGAGCTGTTTCATTTTCCAGCATCAGTCTCATTACAATGTTTTGACAATGGGAAGATGCCAACAGCAGACCAAGAACTTAATGTTACAACTTACTTTAAAAGTTTTTTGACCAATTACACAAAGCAAAAGCACATTGACAGTAGTTCCATCCAACCACTATAAACACACCTTTGGTTAAAAAATGCTTGCTTATTTTGAATACAATACCTGCTTGTAAGCCTTAAAACACAATGCACAGAGCTCCATTATTAAGCTTAGAACTTCCTAATATCTCACTAGATACACTTTTCTGCAGCTTAGGGAGTTGTTCTAGACAAGCTTTGATACAGAAACCATTGTTCTATTTGTCCTTACTTTTCTACTTCTTACATAATTTTTCTGCTGACCAATCTCATGGCTACTGCTTAGCTCCAGTCACAGTTCTGCTGTCTCTGAGGCTCTCAGAATCTCTGCTGGTCAGGATGACCCTGAGATGCACTAGAAAGTCTCTTTTTCCAGCCCAGCAGTCAAAGAAGGAGTCAGGATTCTTCTGTTCTGGTTCTCAAGGTTGTTTACTGTTTCTTATCTATAACATTCTTTCTCCAACCGCCCAAGGTCTGTCTGGCAGGTTGGGTTGAGGCACACTGCCCACCTCAGAGGCGGTGTTGTCTTTTTATACTAAAAACTACGTGCACATTATTTACAATAACTTCCCAATACCCATCACCTGTGTTAGACAGTGAGCTTCTACTCTAAACCAATCTAAAAGTGCCAACATCACCCAGAAGATGGAGGCCAAGAAGAAGAAGGAAAAAGGACAAGGAACGCCCAAATTCTTCCATCTTGGGACCCTGAGCCCCCATTCTAAAAACCTCAAAAATCTATTTTTCACCCTGTGATGAACTATCATTCTACTTAAACTTTTGAGACTTGTAATTACCATATAAGGTTGGTAATTTTTTGCATGGGTCAAAATCAAAGGCACAGTGGTTTTGGGCTCTGTGCCAAGGTCTCTGATTTCCCTGGGCAGCCAGAGGGATGTCCTGGGTTCCCACATGAGGCCTGCCTTTTGCAGCTTTCACAAAACCCTCAGATTTTAAGGATTCCCACAGTATCTTCAAAAGATGAGGAGAGAGAGGATTTAGCACCATCACTCCCTCCTGATGGACAGGTGTGGTGGTGTTCACAGGGGTCTGAGGATGAGGGAAGAGATGAGAATGTTGACTCCATGTTTCAGAAGGCTGATTTATTATTTTATGATATATATTATATTAAAACTATACTAAAAGAATAGAAGAAAGGATTTCATCAGAAGGCTAGCAAGGAAAGGAAAGAATGGAATGATAATTATTGAAGTTAGAGGGGAGACGACCCACCTTGCGTTGGTCAGCATCGACTCCACTTTATTGATCAATCAGGCACCTTTTATAACAGTGTTAATTCACTTCATGCATATTGCAAAATCTGAGCTCACAATAGGCCAGAGATTACACACCAACTCCTCCTTATGTTTCCAATACCAAGATTTGGGTTCTCAAAATTATTCTTGCTTTCCCAAAACAGCCAAAGATAGAACATCCACTTGTTATGAGAAAGCTGCCTGAGAACTCTGATGTGCAAGGCTCTCAAGGCCTTCATGTTTGTCACTTTTACCTGTAGTTAAAAATAACCTGAGAACCTCTGCTGTTCACAGAAACAGGCTGTGAGAATCTGCTCCTCACAGCTGCCTTCTAGGCTATCTCTGAAAAAATCTCCAACGGATAATAAAATTTTGTGACTGACTAGAGAGTCCAAGCCAGCTGACTGTGATTGGCCATTAATTAGAAACAACCACATGAGACCAATCCCAGATGCACCTGTTGCATTCCACAGCAGCAGATAATCAATGTTTACATTTTGTTCCTGAGGCCTCTCAGCTTCTCAGGAGGAAAAATCCTGGCAAAGGGATTTTTTAGAAAATATCATGGCTACAGACAGGCTCACCTTGAAGTCTTTGGCACACTTCCTGTACTCAGCCACGTCACAAATGGCCAGCATCCCCCCCATGCAGCTGTAGGAATATTGCTGGAGGTGCTCGTAGATGAGGCGATGGAAACGAACCCCAAACTCCATCAAAACTGTGTCCACGTTCTTGCCATCCATGGAATTCCTGATCTTCTCCACCTGCTTTCTAACATACCCACACACTTTAACACAAGCCTAGATTAAAAAATAGGAAGAAATCAGTAAGAATTAGGTAATCTACTGTGGTGATGTTTGCAGGGGTCTCAGGATGAGGGAAGAGATGAGAATCTTGACTCCATGTTTCAGAAGCTGATTTATTATTTTATGATATATATTATATTAAAAGAAAATTATATACTAAAACTGTACTAAAAGAATAGAAGAAAGGATTTCATCAGAAAGCTAGCAAAGAAAAGAATGAAGTGATAATAAAATCTTGTGACTGCTCACAGCCTTAACACAGGTGGCTGTCATTGGTCATCAAGTGAAAACAAATTCACATGCTGGGTAAACAATTCTCCAAAACATGAAGAAGCTGAAGTTTCTCAGCTTCTAAGGAGAAAAGATCCTGACAAAAGGATTTTTCATAAAATATGTCCCTGACAACCTACTTTCTTCCACATTTTAAGTTAAACATCAGTTACTAACTCTGATTAATCTCAATGATGTGTTGCAAAAGTTTATTCTCCCATTAATAATTTTCCACATTTCTTTTTATTTGCCAAAAAAAGGCACAAAAATGCAAGTAGAAAGACGGATGCAAGAAAATATTCAAGTAAGTTACAGTTCATATCAGTTCAGAATAGAACATTTTAATCTGGATTTTTAATTTAGTGATCCACCAAAGGGGTGTGTGATTAAAAACCGCTTGTGAGTCAAAATCATAAATCCAAATTAAGAGCCATACATGGATTCCCACCCTTCCCACACTCTATTACCTTCTGCTGCCTTTCTCCCATTCCCACCTGGCTGTTGGCATTTAGGGAATGCTCTCACTTCTTCCCACTGAGTTTTTCCCTACTCCTCCCTGCCTTTTTCCCTAATGTGAGCCACCCCAGCAGCCCCTAGGCTGGGATTCAGACACACTCACTGAAGAGAGAACACTGCAGCAAAATGTTCATGCTGCACCTGAGATGCTTTGCCATGTTCCTGCCATTCTGAGAGGAAAAAGCACCCAGCAACTGGAGAGTACCTGATAATTCATTTTCTGAAACTGATAGCTTAAAGGTAATTATCAGCTAAAAGCTTTGTTCCAAATTTGGGCCCCTTGGGAGGGGAAAGAATGTGCCAGTTCCTCCAGCACCCACTGATTTGTGTCTGACACCAGATAAAAACTACTCATGTTCCTTTTCAGCTTGAGAAAATAGTCCACAACAGAGTTTGGAGGAGCTTGGTGCAAGATGGAAGTAAATTAAGTAAATGCACATGTTGTCTAATGGGAGTTTGGGAAGGAGCATCTTGTACTTGATAACACTCATGAGCTGAGACTTTGGTTACTTACATTTGTATATTGAATCAAAACATTGTTTTCATCTTCTGGTTTGAAATCTGTCTTCTTTTGCTCTGCAGCCAAGATGTGCTTCATCTGTCCAATCATACAATTCAGTGTCCTTTAAAGTTACAAATACACATTGGGTTTTGAAGGGAACTTTTTCATTTCCTTGATTTTTATCTTAAATATACTGACACAATTCTGGACAACATTAAGCAGCATGAAGCAATGAAGGAAAAAAAACAGCATCTAACATTTTTCTATAGAGAAGATTTTATGAAAGCAGTTAGAAAAAGGAGCATAAGCCAAAAAAAAAAAACCCTAAAAACTCTTTCCTGCAAGTTCAGTGTCTTGGAGCAGAGAATGCAGCCTGCTGGGCTGCTGCTTTTAAAGGGAACACATGAACTGTGAGGTAATCCATTCAAATCCAGCTCTTCAGAGGAATTGGACAGCATCCTTCAGAGAGAATCAGAAGGAAGCATTCCAAGGAGTTTAGCAGAATTAGATCACATTGCATATTAGTCAGAAGCAAGCCTCAGAAAACACTTGGAAAATGAAGGAAGGGTGAGGGCAAAGAAGAAACTTCTTCCTTTGCCAGAGCTTGGTATTTCTCGTGCTCCCAGAAATCTAATGGAGTTTTACAGCATCAATTATTTCTCCTTTATAGGATTTATCTGTTCAGAACATTATCTAAGGTCAGGGCTCTGCTTTCCTTCGAGTCCAAAGCAAAGGTCAAGCAGCAAAGCAGAGACAGAGGCTGCAAACCTCTCCCAGTATTCCCCTTGGCCAGGAACATCCCCCTGGCTCTCTTCTCTTCCCCTCCCCTGTCCTTCATCCTCCTCATCCCCCCAACCTTCCCAAACAAAACTGTCAGGGACATTCCAGGCCTTGAAGGATTCAAGCTGGGGTGGGGTGGAGAAGAATACGTGCAACCAGAGAGGGAAAAAACTCCTTTTTTTACTATGCAAAGAGCTCAGGATTGTATTTCAGATTTACTTTGTTCCAAGTCCACACACCAACAGAAATTTAAAGAAATAATATCTTGCATTCTCCTCAATTTCCATTTGGAATAAATACTCCCAGAAGGATGTTTACATAAAATACATACTGAGAGAAAACCAGTTGAACTAATTCTGTTTGGCCAATAAATCACTTTTACTGAGATAGATAATTGCTGTGAATGGTTTTCAAGAAGCTGCACTTGGACTTTTCCATATTAGATAAAGGTGAAACCATCAATGTTTCAAAAATTTGCTTTATTTTTTAAGCAGGACAATCAATTCTCAACAGCATCAGTGGCAACACAAAGCAGCACAAAGCAGCCCCACAAACACATTTTAGATGTAACATTCATTGCATTTTACATGTAATGTTCATTCATGTTCATCAGGAACATGTGATGTTCATCTCAAAACTAATCTCCCTTTTTTATGTGCTGAAAAACAATTTTTTTTAAATTCCTCATCAACAAACCTTTGATTATACTGTCTTCTGACAAGAACTTGTACTCCTAAGTCTTTAAGAAATTAATTATTCAACACAAAGAGATACAAACCACTGCAATACTGATGACTGACCTGTATCTGTCTACAAGTGAGCTTATGGCCTCAGTGCTTCAAGTGCTTCCAACTCCATGGTTAAACCTCTAAGGTCACCTGCAGCAGGAGCAGCTAAAATCTCAATTACACCCCCTATTTCCACCTTCTCCTTGCACTTGCAGAAAATAATACCCCAAATCAGAAGTAGGGCATCACACAACAGCTCCATTTCCTAATGTTAAGCTCGTTAGTTTATTATTTTCCTCTGCTGCAAAACAGCTGTGATTTTCATTTGCAATTTTTATAGCTATCCCCTCATTTTTATTCTGAGAAACAGAAAAAAGATTAAATGAGTCACAACCTCAAAGCAAGTCAATGTCAGAATCAAAATTATTCCAGGTCTCCAGACTTCCACGACTCGGTCTAATCCATAGCACTGCACAGATCCCAGCAAATCATTTAACCTATTTTTGTCAAACCTTGCTCCTAATGGAAATCCTGCAAGTGCTTAACCTATTTCAATCATCATTTCTCCCTCTTTCAAAGTAGAAAAACACCAGTTGGAGACAATAAGGTAACAGTGAATTATTGCACTCTTTCAACATAAGCAAAATCCTTTAAAACATCCTGCCAGAAGCATTTTTGGGTCAGAAATCTACCATGGAAAACATGACCCTCTAGCCACACAAAATCTAAATTTCCTGTGCACAACAATGGATGTTTATCTGTTTTTAAAAAAATAAAATATCAATTTTGAGTTGAGGAATAATTCATACTTAAAGGGCCAGTTAACAAAAAATTGAAATATCAAATTTGAGTTGAGGAATAATTCATGTTTAAAAGGCCAGTTAACCTATATCACAAAGGTGTGGTTTAAAAGATTAAGAGAAAGTTTTAATCTCTACTTGCCTATCAATGCCCATATCCAGCTTCACTTCCATTTGTTCTATGATATCCTTTTTCTTCTGAAGGCATTCAGATAATTTAGGAGAAGAACTGCAACAGTACAGAAGATGTTTGACATATTAAAACATCAAAACTAATTTTTCTGCTGGGTTTGCTGCTTCCAACAGGATCTAGTGAAGATTTCCCACCCCAGCAGGAAAAGGGCACAGCCACAAACCCCCTTTAGTCCCACCTGGAATGCAGCAACAAAATCTCCATGGAGCAACATGTTTTTCCTTCCTCTCAGTATTCCTGGAGCTCACCCTCTCCCATTTGTTTCCAAAGGAACCAATTTGTTTAAATTTCCCTTCTTCCTCCTCCCACAATATCAAGTTTAACTACTCCAAGCATAAACTCCTCTTAATAAATATGAGAAAGGAAAAATTTCTTTTCTTCACCAAAAAAAAAAAAAAAAGACCAGAGGAAATGTTAATCAAAACAAAGGTACCTGATCAGTGGCATCAGATGATCATTGAACTGCTTGTCAAATAAATGGAAAATAGTATTGGCCTGGTGGACAACATCCAAGAAATAAAGATTTGCATTCTTTGAATCAGAAGAGGGAATGCCTGAAGCAAAGGAGGTTTCATTAGAATTGTAATGATATGCAGTTCTTATAATTAGCATGATGACTTTTTAAATATGCAGATTTTTTCCATGAATGCTTAAATCACAGGCTTAGAGTTTCAAAAATTTACCACGGTGCCATATATAGAATTCTTCTTGTAGCTATATTGGTAACAAGCATAAGAAATACTTTATTGGTAACATTTCTGATGGTAAAACAGAGCAGTCAATTTAAAAACTCCTTCAGAATGTGAGTTTGATGCTGTCTCACAAGACAGGTTCTCACTGTCAAGATTTTAACTTCTTTAAACAAGCAGTTTTCTTATTTATTGTCACTCTAAGCACACAAATATACAAACAAGCATGGAATTTCTATAAATATTATGATTTAATACAAAAATACTCTCCTGTTATGACACAGAATACAGAGGTAGGGAATGCTGATGTCCCAGCTTCTGTGATAAAAACGTTTCTAAAGACAGAAGCACGTTTCCATCTGTACATCAATTCCCCAAATGAAAGTTACACTTTAGAAACCATTAAATGTCAACCCCCAAACACACAAAACAGATTTAATTTAACCAACACATCCTGAACAAGGCAAATCAATAAGGCACAGCAAAGATCATCTGCACAGAAAGGCCAAGGAGATGAAATGCTCAGGAAATTCTGTACTCACCAGCAAGGCCTGTTTCTAATGCATAATCGATGTGCTCAGTACATAAGAACTCTACAAGCATAGAAAAAATTCTGAAAGCATTCTTGGGTAAGTCAGAGGGATCAGAGAGCTTTAAAGAAAAAGAAAAAAAATATCCCAAAGGTCAGTTCTACATAGATTTGAAAGTTTATTGGATATTGCATAGGGGATAAGCTTAAAATGTAACAAGTACTCCAGAATAATTGGAATTTTACTCAAAATGAAAAGTATCCATACAGAGAATTATTCAAGAACTGACTGTAATAGCAATAAACCCTTCAGCATTTACAAGTAAACTGAAGCTGCCACAGGATGCTACAAATAAAAGCATTAACAGATGATGATAAAAATAATAAATATTAATTAATAGTCCTTACAACAGTTTTCCAGATGCAGTCTCAGAACTGCCTAACCTGCACGCCACTGGATGCTGGAAAATGCATACAGAAGTGATTACTCTATGTATATCCTGTATTTTTTATTCTTTTACCACTCTCCTGGCACTGGCCACAGTGAGGAGCAGGACACTGGGGTAGCTGGAGCTCCAGTTTCTGGTTTTTTAGCACTGCAGCAAAAATAATGCAGCTGAAGCTGGGCCATGTTTAGCACAGTTCAGCTGGAGTCAATGGAGCATGAACACTTTATTAAGTGCAGCAATGGCCACATTTACACTCAGCATCTGGACTTTGATGAGCTGTAAGCAACATGGGATTTTGGACAGCGACCTGTCAGTAAATCCCTTTTCTAAAGAAAAACGTGACAGGGCTTTTGTACCTAAGAAAAACAGCTTTGGTTCCAAAGGAATTAGGTGAAGACTTTTATAAAGCTTCAAGGAAGAAAGATTACTACTGCAACTGCAGGTAATTTACACAACACTCACAAATATTTCTGCTGTATTTCCCCCTAAAAAACTCAAAAACCCAACAACAGAGATTCCCAAACAGTGAAATGTTTCAATATATGGCTACATCAAAATTACCAATTTATTTTTCCTGAAGCAGTCACAGCTGGCAGAACCCTGCACACATCTGCTATGTGACATAAATACCACAATTAGTTAGCCAGGGACTAACTTATCTTTTGCACACTGAGTTGCTTTGTCCACAAACCCCTAAATTCTAAAATCCTCATTCTAGAAATCTCCTTATGTGCCAAGATCCATTGGGGTTTCCACTCAAATCGAATTCTTGTAAAATAATTGATATTAAATCTGATCTCAACAGAAAGGCAGAAACAAAAGGTTGTGCACATGTGGAAAAATCCAGTTTATATCATGAATTTAACAACTGCTTCTAGCAACTATGATATTGAGAAAAATAATGATCCACCTGCTTGCCTTAGAGCACTGATTCTCACCCTGAGGAAGGTGATGATCCCAAGGGTGTGCAGGTAAAGTCTGTACCCTGTTCTGTCTTTGGCTCCACTCAGTTTATAAAATATTAAAACATTTAAATATCTGAAGTTTTTCTGCCATAAGCCCATTGAGAATGTTAAAGGAATTAAAATTTCCTAGAAATCAATGTGTTTAGCTAATAAAAAAAATCACATTTAAGTCTGCAATTAAATTTCAAGGGTTTTCATTTACACCAAATATGACTGACAGGCAGTAAAACCAGCAATTTAATCAGAAGTAAAATACCTTTTTCATGTTAGACTGAAGCATTTAAAGAACTGTAGAGGGTTACCAAGGTAAATAATGTTTAAGACTATTCCTCTCAGCATTTTATTGGTGATCATTCACTAATGGAAGAAGAAATTACACTTGAGGCAGGAAAACAACTGTTGAACTACTCAGTATATTTTTAAAGCAGGGAAAGAAAACCACACTAAATGTTTCTCAGGTTTTGGGTCCAATTTAGTAAGAAAAGCAATGCAGCCAGTAGGTTTAACCATCCCCACTTCTTCCTAATCCTAATACTCACAAATTACAACTAGATCCACATGGTAAAACAAACCCTCAGCCTCCACTGTGGCTCCATTTCCATCAAAAACACAAGAGACAATTGAAATATCCTATCTTTTCCAAATTTACAACAACCAAAAAACGACAAATTTTTCCAAATTTACAAATTTTCCTTTCCAAATTTACAACAACCTTCTTATCACACCTCAACCAAAAACTCGAGCTCAAGATTTAATCTCACACACAAAATTATACCACACTAAGGGAGGTGACAGGAAGCAAACTTACCCTGTGACATCTTTCAAAAGCTTGCTTGGTTTCTTGCAAAAGGTTAACCACCACTTCTTGGGACAGGAAAGTTTCCCCATGTGTGTCAATGCTTGGCCCCAGGGGTAAGTTTGTTCGTTGCCTTAGTCTCTCTTTGAGGTCTTGAATACTGGAACAAAGACAGACCCCAAGAAGATTTCACCAGGTGGAAATTTTGGCACTCAAACTCAACAACAATTCAGCATCTTTTAGTTGTTAACTCAAAAAACAGGACCCAAGACACAGTTTAGGATGTGCAAGCATTAAGACAAGTCTTGCAAGCTTTAAAAACAAAAATTGGCAGTAAATGCAAAACTACCACCTCTGATTCCATGGTCAGCTGTGTTCTGGAATGGCACATTCACACATGGGAGCAGCTGCTCATTCCCTTGTGGGATGAGTGATTTCACTGGAATCCTGCAGCATTTCTGCTCTCTGGACAGATTTAACCTCCATCCTCTCTGTCACCTTCCAAACACTAATGAGAGCTTCCTATCTCATCCATACCCACAAATCCTCTCATCCTCATCCATGATCTCAGCAGTTCTTTATTTAGTCAAGCATGCTTCGACACATTTCCATGCATAAAACAACCCATACAGTTACGCACCACAATAAATTTAATTTTCCCCAAGAAAATTAAATTTTCATCTTTTTTGCTTTATTTTTTAATTACTTCACTGCTGCTTTTTCCATATCATTCCTCATTCCTGACACACTGAACCCAGCAGCTCTTTGAAAGGTGCAGTAGCCTTTGCACCTCTGCTTCACACAAGTTTTAATATTTCCTATCCCACTTCTCACTATTCCTTCATTAGTTTTTCTACCCTGAGGATAATGAAGTCTTGTTTTACCTTTCTCTAAGTCCATTGCATCTTCTGGGCTCACTAAGAGCTTTCTCACTGACATTGCTATGGTCTTTTCCCCTTCCTAGGTCTTGGGAGGGGACCACAAGACCTGGGCAGGTGAAAAAAAATGTATGCTTTTAGATACACACATATACATGCTTTAGGTACCTTAGTTTTGCTTCAGTCCTTTTGTGGATCTGGATCCTAAGTTGAAACATAGGTTTAACTGGTATTTTTCATTTCCAGGAAGTACAAATACCATGCACTGAGTACATTTCACATGTACTGAGAGCAACACATTTTTGAGCAGAACATCAATTGAAAGCAAATTATAAAAAGCTGTAGGTTTTTGGCAGTTCATCACTGTGCATCTGACATGGCAAATACAGCCTTTCTCCCCTCACCACCTCCCTTCCACTTCAAAATTATCAAACTTCCCCAAAGGAACTCACCCTCCAGTGCCAATGGACCTCTTCTGGTGGTTTTTGGAATCATAATAGCGCTGCAGAATCATTGCACTCCTACTTTTCAAATAACCAATTTCCACCTCAATGTAATTCTCCAAGTAGGAAATGAAAATGGCCTTGATAAGCTTAGACAAGAAAGTCTGCTTATCAGTACCCAAGTTAAATTCCATCAATTTGCTTGACAGATTAGTGGTTCTTTATGCAAAAGAAACAAAGAAGGGAAGGGGAGGAAAAGGTTGAATGTGGATGAATTACAGCATGACACGTTTGTAAAGTACACAGCACAACAGAACCCTGATGGTGATTAACACTTGGAGCAGTTTCACATTTAAGTAAAGAATTTCACATAATTCATGTTTAATTACACACAGCTCCACTGCAATCAAGTTGCCAGTGAGATGGGGAGGACTGGCTTTTGCACAGTTTTAAAATTACTCTTGAAGATCACAATAATACCCATTGAAAATAATAATAATGGCCATTTTGAATTTTCCTTAGGAAACCCATCATTGTAAAGGTTAATAGACAAAAAAAAATTCACAGCTTTTATGAGAAGTTTACATTTTTGGCTCCTTTTTCTTGACAATAAATCTGTTTATTTTCCAATAGCTCCAATCCAATAATTTCATCATTGATGTATACATACCTTGTATATAGATCATAGAGGTTTTTAAGATACTGCTCTGCATCTGATTTCCTGTGTTCTTCCAGCTGGTCCTTCACATAACTCTGCAAAATTTGGTACATCTGTTAGAAGATCAACTGACAACCAAATGAAATACTCACTACTTCCTAGATTACATGGAATTTCCTGCAAAGTGTAGATCTTACTTAAAGGAAATTCATCTTTCCTTTGGTTTTACATCTCTAATTTACTCTTCCTGCATTATCCACAGAGGGAGTTAAACACCCTTGTAGAAGAGAGTGATTTAATAATACAAAACAGTAATGTGTGAAGCAAAGACAAAAGATAGATGGCTTTGAAAATATGTCTGACCAACTAACACAAAATCCCCTCACTTTAAAAATCAAAAGCACCAGAGGCCTCAGAGCATTTCTGCAGTGGACAAGGCAAAGGAGATGGTTACATATTTGCTTATCATAATACACACACAAAGCAGATACAAGCCTAGAGCCTTCTTATCATTGAATATTTGAACAAAAATATAATTTAGTATAAAATACTAATTCAAAACTGACACACAAAATTGGGGATGAAACACAAGCTCAATCTCTACACTATGGGAACAACATCTACAGGGAAATTGCTTTTTGCAAGGAAAGTCATGCTGTTGACTTAAAGAACTTAAGTGGGTGTATTTGCAGGATGAAAAACTTAGTATTTTCAGTGACTCTAGATTTTCATACATATTGCATTAGCTGCAAGACAGTATTCACAACATAAATGACTTCACCTTATTCAATGTTAACCTCACACCCAAATCCAAGAATGAGCAAATTAAAGATATGAAATGTGGAAGTTCTTCTCCTGACATATTCTTGGTAGTGGGCATAGAGAAGAAATCAAACCTGTGTATGATATCTCATGAATTACCCAATGAACACAGCAATTCCCCAATAATTTTACATGTTGAGTTTGAGTATTTGCTCTGTATTCAGAGCACAAGGAGATTTATTTGATATGGGTTTGATTATCTGTCCTAACTGTTACAGAGCAATGAGTTGATTCTACACTTTTATACAGAGATTACAAATACTGTAAATTCTCATTAATTGCTATCACTAGATAAAATATTTTTTTATTAAGAGGCTCCTCAATGAACTTCAACGTGTTAAAATTTGAAATACCTGAAGTTTAACTTCAAAGATATTTTGAATGAGTTTGGCTAGCACGGTCTCTGGATTGCTGAAGATTTCTCCAACTTGCTTATTCACTCTCTGGCAGAGAATGGCTGCATCTTCAAAGACATCATTCCTCAGGAATGCACCCTAGGGAATGAGAAGCACATTTTAGAATATATTTCCAACAACATACAGGACTAAATAAACCAATAATGTAATGTAAATAAAGAAATGATGTAAAACAAAGTGCATTACCTCTTGACACTGTTTTATGTACACATCAACACAGTGGGAATAGCCCTGTGGAAGGAGCAAAACAACTCTGTGTTAGAGCAGGGTGTTCATGTTTTCAGTACAAAACAAAATCAAGGAAATACAAAACTTGTGAAAAAGTTAATTAAAAAAAAAAAGACTCAAACAGAATTCATTCAAAGCACAGACTTTTCCAAACCCATTTTCTTACATATCTAACATAACTCTACTTAGCACCACTCCACATTGATCCATACCTCAGGTTTCAACATTCTTTCTCAAGCATGAAAGTCAGGTCACATCCATGCAAGAAAAGATTATCTTAGAAAGTTCCCCACTGATGCTGCCCCCAATCCCCCTCATCTGCCTCCTTTATTCCCCTGCACTTGATTTCAGATTGAACACCTCAGTCCTGAAGTGACACATTATCTGACATGAGGGTTTGCCCATACAAACACCTTCACTCAAAACAGGCACTTATTGTGCTGTGGGTCGATTTTATTCACATATTTAAATTAAGCCCCTCAGCTTTTACCTTAAAGTGAAGCAAAACTGCTGCTACTTCTCTCATCCTGGAGATTTCTCCTCTGCGCTGAGCACTGGTAAACTCTTGAATTAACTGGCACTCTAAATCATGGTACTTACCTGGAGAGAAAAGGGGATAACAACAAAAACCCATCAGGCAAAAACTGTAATACTGACAGTATTGCTTACTTCTTTAATCATCTTTAACAATTCAAATACAGCAATATGGATTGAACTGGATAGATAACTTACTTGCTATCTTTGATTTTACTTCAGAAAACCTGTTAACAACAACAAAAAAATAGCATGATTAAATTCAAATCCACATCACATGAGAAATCACAGGCACCCTGGATCATGAACAGCAGGCACTCTGCTTAAAAATGAAAACATGCAGCACAAAGACGACAGAAAAGTTCCCTGCTTTATATCCCTAAAAACCTACAAGCATCTAATTCAAATCTAGCATTAAGTCAGCAAAGCAAAATTATCCCATTAAAAGTCTGTTAAGCAGTTTAGGATGTGTATGTAAAGATGATCCTACAACATGAGCGCGTGAACACAAATTTGAGAATAGAGGAGAGAGAAATAAGCACACAATCCAGCTCAAAAGCTCCATGAATCCCTAAGCACAGCACCAAAAGGGGAGACAAGGGAAGCATCAGGAAAATCACAGCTGTGCAAAGATTTGCTTTCTTAAAAAGATGTTCAGATAGATTTTTACCTGTCAAAAGGCAGTTCCTGTGCAATCAAATGCAGTTTCTGAATAATATCAGCTGCCTCTTTAATCTGGTGAGAGGAAAACATGACAGAGTCATTAAAGAAGGTCTGATTTGGGGCTGTTCCTTTCCTCCCCCTGCACTGTCCAATTTTCATACACAAAGTTCCTATCTCTAAAGCTGGTTGAGAATTGACATACCCGTGGAAGAGATCAGCCCCTCCAAGTTCCCATATGTACTTTTAAGATGCTTAAGGTATTTTTCTTTAAGATAAAGTAATATAGGTCAAAATATGAAGAGAAGTCACGTTACATGTTCCCATTGGGGATGTCTGTGGAGGTGTGTGAGCTGGCTGGACAAACAGCACACCAAAAAAAAGCCATGACCATGCTTGGCATGGAGAGGGGAGAAAGGGGATTAAAACAGAGAATTCTCCCAAAGAATGAGAAATGTAAGATGGATTAGAAACTCTGAGGTCCAAAGCAAAAATCAAGATGGAAGTCAGGTAATTACAGAGCTACAAAATAAGAATAGCTGCATGAAAACAGAAGTTAATAAATAGGTAACACAGCATGCAAATCTGTGCTCTGCTCTGGGCAGCAGAACCTTTTATCCATTATTCTTCCACCATCAGTCAGCACAGAAAGTGCATCTAAGCAGTGCTTAGTGACTGCTTTGTTAGGCTGAACAAAATGGTGGAAAACCCAAATTTCAAAGTGTGGGAAGGCAGCTGGCTGCAACTGAACTGGAGTGGATTTAGGCAGTGCTGCCTGGGCCAACCCTGACCCAGCTGAGGGAGCTGGGAGGGCTCAACCTGCAGAAAAGGAGGCTCAGGAGGGACCTTCTCACTCTCCAAAATTCCAGGGGGCAGCCAGGGAGATTTGGCTCCCAGAGAACAAGGGATAGGACAAGAGGAAACACACTCCAGTTGTGCCATGGGAGGTTTAGATTCATGTTAGGAAAAAATCCTTCATGGAAGGGGCTGGCACTGGCACAGCTGCCCAGGGCAGTGGTGGAGTGCCCATCCCTGGGGGATTTCAAAGCCATGTGGATGTGGCACTTGGGGACATGGGTCAGTGGTGGCCTTGGCACTGCTGGGGGAAAGGTTGAGCTCAAGGGTCTCAGAGGTCTTGTGCAACCTGAATTATTTGATGATTAAAAGCTTTATAGGCTGACACAATGGAGAACATGCAGAATTTGCAGTTTATCTTGTTCCTCCAATTAGTGATGATCCAGAGAACTGAAGTGAGAGGGAAGGAAGTAATGAAATCCTATTCTGCCACCACTTAGAGCAGGCTGGATTAAAACTTTTCAAGAATAGAAGCAGACACACAGGTAAGAATAGAGAGCACAGGCATCACACCAGGCTGGTTGTTCAGCAAAAATAGGGGCACTCCAAGTGTCTCCATTCTGACTATTAAGAGCAGCTTATGTTTTGAACTGTCAGCTTACAATAGCCTCTTAAGGCAGAAGCTGCTACACTCCTCAGACAAATCCAATGAAAGAGCAGTTATTTCTATTAGCTTGCAGCAACATTAATGCCTAACAACTGGGATCTGTGCAATTGTCCAGCTATTAGCAGTTATTCACCAAAGCTGCAAAATCAAAACAAACAAAAAAAAAACCAACCAAGAAATCCCACAAACACAACGTTTTCTTTGTTTCCTCTTCACACAATAGCTGTTAACTAACTTAGATTTTATTGAACTCAGGACTTTTTCTATGCACAAGAGAAGCCATGACAAATCAATTCTCCACAGCTTCTCCTTAAACCCGGACATCTTTAATTTTTAATTGAATCAGGCTTCTGTAAACCATTAAAACCAAAAAAATATTGATTTTTTAAAATACAACTTAAGGGTTACAATGTATCTGGGAAAAAACAAACGAAAAATCATGGAGAAATAACGGCAAGGGAGAATTTTAACACAAACCATGCACAAGTGAAAAGGCAAAATGAAATAATATTAAGAACAGAACATAAACAGAGAAATAGACATAAGAGTAACAGTAAATATATTAAGCAGGACAATGTTATTGAATGATAAACAAGTGAGCTGCTGATCATTTTTACAGTTTAATTGTGTTGGAGTGATTTGCTCACTTCAAGAATCTTCAGTACAGCAGAAAGATTGGTCAGCTAGCAGCACAAGGGAAATTATAAGGATTCAGAGGGTGAAGACACAATGCACAGAAAGGGACAAGCCAGCAAGGAAAACCTTCACAGAGGTAAGTCAGAAATTGCCCAGTATGGCTGGGAGAAAGTGGGAAGCAACAAATGGAGTGCAGGGAAAGAAAGGAATCCAACAGATTTTAAGAACAGACACTATTGAGAAAAGTATCAATTATAACACAACTGCACTATGTTATTTTTTGTGCCTCTCCTTTCACAGTGCCCCCTCAATGTCTCAAAGAAAAGTCCACACTTGTGAGGGCTGGCAGAGCACAAAAATCATAACATCCTCTAAAACATTATCTAAAACCCCCATCAGTTTGAAGATCACAAGACACTGACAAAGCACTAAGGCTTCACATTAAGAATGTTTGTTACCATCTCGTACTTTAGAAGTATTTTTAGTACAAAGATGCATTAAGATGTAACAGCTCCTGTCTGGGCAGGCTCTTTTACAAACACTTCTTCAAGTTATTGTTTAAATCAGGGGGAAAAGTTCATGAATTCACCTGGATGAAATTAGCCCCAGTAAGATAACTTGTATCCAGAAATTCTTGTTTGTGTTTCCACACCCTTCCCCTGCAGACAGGCACAAGACTCAGGGCCTTTACATTTGTCTTCCTCCAGATTTGATGAATATCTTACTATTCTTTGGGGTGCACAGAGGTTCATTTATTTACAAATTTCCAGGTTCACCCTATTTATCTACCAAATTTTTCTGGTTCTCCAACAGGATGTATCATGAAACTTTAATTTAGAAATAAAGCTGAATTTTTGAGCCTCTTCAGCAGACAACAATTCTCTAACTTATGTTTTGTTATTCACCATGCTGCCATTAAATATTGGTAAAATGCATGTTTTATTACTCTTCAGGAAAAAAGAAAGAATTTATGCAGCTCTGGGGAAGGCTGTCCATAGAAGAACTTCCCTTATGCTGAAACCTTTCTGTTTCCCTTGGAAATCAGTTTTTCCTCTGCTCTCTCTTGAATTAGGGCAAGCTATCAACCAGTAATTACCACATATCCACAGACCATGAATCAAAAGGCACTGTGCAAGTGACTCCTTGGGAATACAACTATATAAAATGATTAGCTTTTCATTTCCCTGAGAGACACCTCCAGCTCAGTGGGGAGGGGTGACTATTAACCTGTTCTCAGGTCTTCCATGAGCTGCACATTTCAAGCACAGATTTTTCTGCTGAATGTGCAAATCAAGTGTTTGCTGTTTCCACATATTGTAATTTTTTTCCTGACTTCAAGCATAGCACTACACAGAATTTAAGGAGGAAAGGAAGATTTTTCAGGATACATTAAAAAAACCCCAACAAACCCAAACCAACAACTTTATTTAAACTGCATTGAGAAATCCAATGTGTCCTTTTGCTTAGAGCTGGATTTTTTTCCTTCAGTTTATTTCTGTTTGTCACACCACTCAGATTATATTTGCTTCATGAACGTACTCTTGAAGCACAAGAAAAACAAAATGCTTGAACATTTCTTTGAAGTTTTCCTGCCTGGTTCCTCTAAATTCCAAGGGTGGAGACATAACCACAGGACTACACAAAGCCCAAAGGCATGCTGTGACAAAAAGGTATCCAAGGCCAGTGGACTGACCCAACAGAGCAAAGTTGCACAAAGAAGTTGCATTCAGAAACGTTCTGCTTTACAGGATGGATCTGAGGCAAGGGGTTCAAAGGGAACAGGCAGATATTGTATTGCACTCCAAAGTTGCCCTCCCAGCGTTTCCCAAATCTCCGATAATTTCATAAAATGAAAAATGCCAACATTGCCACATTAAGCATGGCTGAATACAAATGCTTTATCAGCAATCTGCAGCCCAGTGTTGTTAATTTCCATTTCAGAACAATGAAACTTTAACAAGTCAGTCACTCAGTGGTTTGAAGTCTGACCATGGTAAGTCATGGTAGCAGCTTGTAATTAGGGCAGTCCCGCTTATTGCTTTGAACTGCTTTCATCCCGCTGACAGCTCTTACCTTTTCAGAGTTTGTAAAAACATCAGACTTCAGCTCTCCATCCAGAAACTCATTAAAGTATTTCATCAGCTTCTGAGCCTCCACAGCCCGTTGCCGTGGCGTGTTTACCCCCTCCAGCTGGTCACCAAGGTGACAGACCTTAGTTGCCACATAGCTGATGTGCTCATCCAGCTCTTGGAAATGTTGGAAGGCAACCTGGAGAACACAGACACTAAAATCATGATTTCCATTCCATCTACTTCAGGAAACACAAGATTTCCTTCAGGATGGAGTGAATGTAGGTGCTGCATCTCAGAACTGCTAATTAATTAATTACACACAACCCAAATAAAGCTTAGTGTTTGTCTTTAAATGATTATGAAGACTGCCCACTTTCAGCATTGCTAACACTCCTTAATGCAACATTGTCCTGTGTTGACTACATGATGCTTTTATCCCCAATCATCTCATTCTGTTTATGTTGAATAATAAGTTTTGCACCTTTAAGAGTGTTCCAGAGAGTGAAGGGGGGGAGAGAAGAAGCAGCATTTGTTTTCAGACACTGCACTCACTCCTCCACATTCCTGCTCCTGGACTGTTGTTGTCTGCAGACAGACAGCGGGACAGAGCTCTTCTTTTGCTTTTTAGTTAGTTTTTAGCTAGCTGAGGCAAAGAAATTCCCTGGACTGGTTTTTTTTTTTTTTTTGGACCTCTTGAAGCTGCTCTGGACTGAACACCCAGGAGAGCACCGGCAGCTGCAGCTGTGGCCACCAGGCCGGGCCTGGGACAATCCCAGATCACAGACTGAGTGAGCTACAACCCAGGGTTTTCTCAGTTTGTCATCTCTTTTAGAGTGGCAAGGGGTCTCATTGTTTGATATTGTTTTGGTTTTACTTGGTTTATACTTTATACTTTGGTTTAATAAACAGGGGTTTTTTTCCACCTTTCTCCAAGGAGGCATTTTTTCCCTCCCGGACCAGTTGGGCCGATTGGATCTGCTTTTCCCACCGGAGCTCCTCTGGGGGATTCTTCCCCAAATTTCCTCTAAACCTGGACAAATATGCAGATGAGCCTCCTCTGACAGGAGAGTGTCATCAAACCCTCTTTATTCTTATCTCAAACAGCAACACCTGGCACCAAGAAAGGTTAAAGGAGCACAGGATGCTTTGAAAACTTGCACAGCTTCCCCTTGGATTTACCTGGTTGCTTTTCTGCAGCTCTTGTACTTTCTTGGCAAATTCCTTTGCTTCCTTCTGGCACTGTTGTTCTAGTTTCTCCACCTTCCTCTGAATCCTTTCATCCATTACCTGTAATTCTTGGATATGATTTACAAATTCTTCCAATAATCTGATTTAGAATAAAATACAGAAAAACAGACTTAAGTTTGAAAGACACTGTCTTCTGAAGAGTTTAAAACACCTCAAAAAAAGAAGCAACTTGCACACAAGGCTGATCTAACTATGTCCAACTTAGAAATGTTTCTAGATTGAAGATCTAAATATTTTAAAAAATATTATTATTAATAATAACAACATTAAATATTTTAGAAAAATTCTGTTTCTAAAATTTTGTTTAAAATTACAACACCCTAGTGTACCACTCTATGACAACATAAAAACTCTGTGCATGGTGGGCCAAAGGAAAGAGGAACACCAAAATATTAATCCCTCAAGAACGTGGCTCTGCCACAGATACAGAAATCCCTACATCCCCATCTTCCCTAAATAAGAAAAATGGAAATCATTTGGAAATCATTTCATAGGAAAAAGAAAGCTGAGGCAACTACATCCCTTCATTGTAAGGGACACAGCAGAAAAATATTCTCTACATGTTACTGTAAAGTTGGGAATCAGCATTACAATGAGTAATTATGAATAAGTAACTGATACAGGATAATTTCATAATGTTGTTCTGATTTCAATTCTTCCTATACCCATTTTAGAGGGTTTTTCTGCCCTTTCCCATCTTGAACTTTTCTTTCAGACTCACATTTTACTCCTCCCAATCACAGCACATCTGAATGCATTCTTGAATTCCCTCTGTTTTCATTCCATTCTCAACATCTCTCTTCCTCATTAATTTTGTCCATTCTGTCCCATTTCTGTCATATTTTCAGCTCTTATTTTCTAAATCTCCCAGTCACTGGTCACAGAATGGATCCTCCACAGCCATAAAGCTCATGGTAAGAACTGAAAACATCTGAAACATTTCAGAATTTTGCTGTCCAGGTTTAATGTCAGAAGAGGCTTTCAGCCCAGTCAGTTACTTGAGGGCACAACTTAAAGAAAACTGGACTGAGGCAAATGTTGGTGACTCCTCTCCCTCCCTCCCTGCTTGCCAGAGGCCCAAGAGCAATCTGCACAATTGCAGCAGATTCCACAGAAAGCCACAAGGAACCCATCTGAGTTTACAGAAGTACATTGAAAATCAAATTTAAACAGCAATGACACAAAGCATTCTTTCAAACAAAAGCCTAGAGAAATGCAGGCAGTCTCTATTAATTTTAACAAACTGATTCAGGCTGGGGTTTGTTTTTTAAACAGGTCTTGTGGCAACTCTTCACTTAATTCAGCAGCACTGCTCAGTATATTGAGAAAGGAAAGAAGCAGAAGAGGCAGCTGCTGCTCAGGTTCACAGATGAGAAATAAAAACTCCAATACTCTTTCTAGCAGAAAACAGAAAAGAAAAAAATAGACACCAAAATCTATTTCTTTTTCAATATTAATTTCTTTTTCAATATTAATTTTTGGCTCCCTGCCCAATACTAGAAGATGCCACAAGAAAAATATTTACTGTTGGGTTTCACCTGCTTGTCCTGAAAAATATCTGGGAGGAAATGCCTCGCAGAAGTTCACACAAGCAAACCAGCAGAAATACAGAAAATCTGTTCAATTAAGTAGGAATTTGTGCAAATCATGAATCACCCTAATGTATACACTGGGCACAAGCACAGGGAAAGAGCTCCAGGGAATAATGTTGGGCATTTCCAGGCTTCTTCCTGCTTCCATCTGCAGGCCTCAGACTGAATGTCAAGAGTTCAGCATCTTGCTAGAAATTCAACAATATCCTTTCTCTCCTCAGATGCCTCCAGAGAGGCAGAGTGCTCCAGAAGAAATGTCCTTTGACTGTGTCAGGTTCATTTGCTGACATTTTAGTCAGTCAGATCAGTTTATCATGAGATCTCATCCCCAGAGCTGCCTCTCTTGCTGTTCTACCTTTTTGTGCCTTTTATTTACAAATTACTGTGTCTTAAAACAAGGCAGCTCAGGAAACTAAAGTAAGGAACTCATTAAATTGGCTTAACTATCATAGCAGTGATATTTTGCTTGAATCCAGCAACTGTCTGGCAAGCAGAAACAATATCAATTCTCCTTCATTCAAAAGGTCTCAATCAGAAAGTGACTTTCCCTACTCATTACTGAATAATTAGTTCTGAATAATTGGCTCATGGTCACAAATGTTAACAATTTTCCCATATGAAAACCTTGGACACACAGCACTTACCATTTACCACTACATACAGGTTTGTGTGGAATAAATATATTGAATATACGTGGAATAAAACAGTACAATCAGAGATACATCCACTTTGACCATTGTGCAATTTGATTTTTTTTTTTTTTACCTTTTGGGATCGAAAGCTTCTCCACCTCTGGAACCTCCCCCAGGTGTTCTCCATGCCAGTCGTTCAATGTATTCATCTGCCACAAAAGGCTCCTGGCCACAGAAGAAAATCAAGAAAATCCCTTTACAAAGTGCCACAGCAGGCTGCTCCTTCAGCAGGTGCTCACACCTCATTTGGAAAGTGTTTAGAAGCTTTGCTATAATCAAAAGTACAGTGCTGGCAATTACTCCATCACCTCTTGGGCTCACAAATTTATTGTTGAGAACACAGCTTTTAATATGATGAGTTGGAAGATCAAGTTTAGATATTATCAGGCTGGTTGCAAAGATTGTGCTGCAGGTCTGTGAAGAGCTGGCTGTAAATGAGATTATTTGCAGCTGAGTTTGTGGCTTGTCATTCCAAAGTGCCTGATTTTGAGAGGTTACACCACCCTGAGCCAGCCATCAGCAAAACATCAGAGAATTCATCTGCCCACAAAAATGATGAGGCAAAATAAGGAGGTTTTACAGTTGTTCAACTCTCTGTCACACCATGGCATCACACACAGAACTGACCAAAAAACCCAGCCCAAAAATCCCAGCATCCCACTGGATGCAAACCAAGTGCAGCTGCAGAAACAGAGCAAATAAAAATGAGGAAAAAAGGCATAAAAACAGAGGATGAATTTGATTTCTACAAGTAGAAAAAACAGGGCATGAGTGATACTAAAACTCAAGGTTACACATAATATTTGCTGGTTCTTCCATAAAACACCACTCAGGGATTAAGAGTTAAGATTATTTCTCCACCCAACAACATTTTCTGAAGGCAGAGGCCTCATTTATAAACCCAAGACCTCCAATTTTAGCTGGCTTAACACTTACACCAGCTCAAACATTTAATCATATAGTTAATACTAAATGACTCTAAACACAGTCCAATTTCTATCATTAATAAAAATAATATTTATCACTTCAGCAGCAGTGATTAGGTGCTAACATCAGCACTTGTAAGACCAGTAAGAAAAGTACTCTCACAACCACCAGGATTTTATAGAAAGCTTTTGAATTATAAGAAACAACAGTTCTAAAAGTGTGAAACAACCCAAAACAGAGCTGGGAGTGGCTCTGGCTAATAGGAGTGTTTGGTGAAACAACTGAATATGCCACCACTGCTTTTGGTAAAATTTGAATAAAAATATGAAAATAGTAAAAAATAAACAGATCTCAACAGGTATTACATTGGTTACTGTATCACTATGTTTGAAACTTTGTCACAAGGAATAAGGAAGGAAAAACCAGCATTACAGAGTTAGTTTTGAAAGTAAAACCAAGGGTTGAAAAGCAAATATTGCCTGTTCAAGGTCTGTCTCCCCAGAAACAAATTGCACCCTATCCAGTCCGAACCAGCCACTAACCAGGAAGATAAAATATTTTAAATATACTTTGTTACACACTGAATCCTGACAGACACGGCAGAAATTTTATCACTCAGTAACTCCTCATGCACAGACTGACTCAAGCAACCGTGTTGTGCTCAGCCCCCTTGGCTAAAATTCAAAAATAACTGGTTGATCCCACATAAAAACAATTTCCCTGCAAGTCTCTCATCTCTTGAACCAGGTCCTTCCTGATACACAAGGTGAAGTTTCCTCTGCAAGAATCCTTTTCATCAAAGCCACAATGCCAGGTTTTCATGCCAAGTGTTAATTCCCTCCTTATGCCACCTGGGTATCTAAAAGTTTGGAACACTTTTGGGATTTAATTCTAGGTGAAATGAGTCATTCAGAGCAGTAGCATTCCCTTAGGGGAGGCCTCCAGCTTCCCAATTACCTCAGGGCTCCTTGCAGGACTCCTCCTTTATATGAAAATCCACATTTTTTCCTCTGAATCCTGTAATTCAGCTGAGGCACCGCTCTGGTTACAAGGATACCACAGCCAAGTGTGCAAGAACCCTGAATAAAGGTTTTACTGACACTCTGTGTGTGCAGATAACATTTGCTACACTTCTCCCTTCTGAAAGATAATTCACCCACACACATATAATGGCTTTGAATATGTTTTAATTTTTGTAAAACAACATTCACAAAGTTTTTCTGCAAGCCTCTTCTCCTAAGGAAATCTGATTTAGATGCCTCAAAAGGCCAAAAAATATTATAATGTCCATCTTTTTTCACCCATCATGCCTCTATAAACTTCTAAATATTCCTTGGGTGCACTTTCATAGGAAATACCTATCCTTCCAAGAACATTTAAACAGGAGATCTGTCCTTCAGTTTTTTAATAATATAAGTACTGTTGTATATTATTTAATAAATATTAACTGGAGTGGATATTATGTGCAGGATATCAATCAAGGAAGAAATAAAATGAGCTTTTTCTTCCAATTTTCCACAAAGGATGTGCTAAAAATAATCTACTTGATTTATAAGGAATACATGAAGTTCAACAGTGTCTTTCTAAGACATGATTTTCCAGGTTCCACTGCAGATCCAGAAATTTTTACTTTAGTTTGCACCTTCCACACACATTTGCTTTTTAAAATGCTATCTTGATAGCAGGGTTACTCACAGCTGACAGCCTAACTCCTGTTTTAAGTCCCCTATCCTGTTCTGCAGAACTTGCTGAAAATCAGCTGTTACAAATGTCATTTGCAAGTCCTTTGCCTGTTATCAGATGAGCCCCAACAGTCAATTTCTCCAGCTTTGAACTTCCCTCGGGCTCCAGATGAATTAACGTGATCCCATCCATTCAGCCAATACTCCTGATTTAATAAGAGATATGCCTGAAGTGGGTCATAACCTGGTTTGATCTGGTGTTTACAAATGAAACTACACTGGACACAGCCAGATTAAAAACCAGTTTAGAAGTATCCACTATTAAGTTATGTGAGGAAGAATTCAGTCCATGTTGTGCACATTTTCAGCACAGATCCTGCTACACAATTTCCCATATCTGTTCTGAAATTTACTTAAATCACACGCTCATGAAAATATGGTAATGAAATTTCAACCTCAGAAGACAGCTTAGGGGTACTCCCATAACAAGCACATTTTTATGTTCTTATATAAAATTTCAAACTAACCAAGTAGGCAACATTAAATTAGTGGACATCAACAAAAACTCTCTTGCCTTTGGAATGAAACAGGAGTGAAAGCAGGAGAGACAGAAATACTGAATTCCATGCTGGAAAAACAAAATTTCTAGCCCCAAACTTCAGGCAAAAGTCTCACCTAATTTGCAATTTCACGCTTATTGCTATTGCAAAATCCAAAAAGTTGTTGCACGACCCAAAGCAGCCAAAACACACAGTTTTCTTTCCATATTCAAATTACCTCACACTCAACACCCCACAAAGACCAGAATGGCACTGTCATCGTGTTGAGAAACCAAGGGGCTCCTAGAGTGGTGCAGGGAGGGTACAAACCTGGCATCCAGCTACAGGAACACAGTGTTTTAGTCCTGCCATTTTTTAAAGCTATGCAAACCAAAAGAAGTGAGTCATAACACTCGTGTGCCATCACAATGATTCACAAATTCAAATGCACACAATGCATTTACATGAAGCCCAGATGTAGGAACTTCCAGAGAAACAGGAAGACCCTTTCCTGAAGGCTGGGCAGAGTGAGTCCCAGTGACAAACCAGCAGAACAACCAGCTCTTGAGTGACTTGGAGAGCGAATAAACCTGGGGATGGCACCATGTCCCTCTGGAGAGGAATGGGGACACCACACATTTTCTGTTTATCACAGGTCACATCATGAGAGCTCACGGCCCAGGCCAGAAGCTGAGACCACAGAATCACTGAAGGGTTTGGGTTGGAAGAGACCTCAAAGATCATCTTGTTCCATCCCCTGCCATGGGCAGGGACACCTTCCACTATCCCAGGTTGCTCCAAATCCCATCCAACCTGGCCTTGGGCACTTCCAGGGATCCAGGGGCAGCCACAGCTTTGCTGTGCCAGGGCCTCACCACCCTCACAGTCGAGAGAGTGATATCATTCTTCCTAATATCTAACCTAAACCTGCCCTCTTCAGTTTGAAGCCATTCCCCCTGTCCTGTCACTACACATTCCTGTAAAAAGTCTCCCCTCCATCCCTTTGGCAGGCTCCCTTCAGGAGGGAGATGATCCCCGTACGTCTCTTCCACCTTAGGGCATTCTGTAATTCCAAGGGAAGAATGTGACAGACTCCTGCTATTCCTGCCCTGCTCTGCGTGGCCTTGGCTGAGCCATTCTCCTTCCTCACTTCCACCGCGGGTAAAGGGAGGGCAAAGTCATTTCTTTATTCCATCCCAGCCCCACTGACACCGCCGCGCCGGGGTCAGACCAGGGGGTGCCTTCGGCAGAGGGATCGCGGGGCCGGGCCTGGCGTGGCCCTGTCACCCGCCCGCTGCCAGCACCCGGCAGCCGGCCGGGAGAGAGGCCCTGCAGCGGGGCACGGCGGGCACCGCACCCGCGGGGCGGCACCGGGGCTGCCCCGCTTCCCCAGCCCCACAACCGCCCGCCCTTCCCCGGGGAGAGGCCGCCGCATCCCCTCAGCCAGCCCAGCCGGCCCGGCCAGCGCCGCCCAGCCCGCGGGGCCCGCACCCACCTCGAAGAGCTCGGCCGTGGTGGCCATGGCCGCAGGGAGGGAGGGAAGGAGGGCGGCGGCCCCTCAGCGCCCCTTCGCCGCCGCCGCCCCGCCGCTGCCGCCCATTGTGTCCCCCGCCCCGGCAGCAGCAGCGGCGGCCGCGGCGCCGCCTCCGCCCGCCGGAAATGGGGCTGCGCCGGGCGGTCACGGCGCGGCCGCGGCTCCTCCCCGGCTGCCATCGGCACCGGCGGCATCACCGCCACCACCGCCACCATCGGCACCGGCGGCACCGGCGGCATGGCCCTGCGGGCGCTGTGGCTCCTCAGGCACGACCCCGCGGCCGGCGGCGCCGTGCTCTTCTCCAGGTAGCGACGGTACCGGGCACGGCGGGCTGGGCAGGTCCGAGGGCCGGGCCGGGTGCCCCCGGTGATCTAGAAGGGATCCAGGTGTTCTGAGGGATCCGAGTGCCCTGGAGGGACTGGGTGATCCTGGGGGCACCGGATGCTCTTGGGGGTCCGGGTGCTGTGGAGGGAACCGGGCGCCTTGCGGAGAGCCCCCTCAGGGGGCGCGGATGTTCCCGAGGGGGATCGGGTGCTCTGGGGGTCTGGATGCTCTGGAGGAAATCCTGATGTTCTGAGGGTCTGGGTATCCTGGAGGAAATCCTGGTGTTCTAGGGGTCGGGATGCTCTGAAGGAAATCCTGGTGCCGTGGGGGGTTCGGATGCTCTGGATGTCCTGGAGGAAATCTTGATGTTCTGAGGGGATCGGGTGCTCTGGGAGTCTGGATGCCGGGAAGGAAATCCTGATGTTCTGGCAGTCTGGGTGTCCTAGAGGAAATCCTGGTGCCCTGAGAGGTTCGGGGGGTCTGGGGATATGGGTGTCCTGGAGAAAATCCTGGTGTTCTGGGGGATTTGGATGCTCTAGGGGTCTGGATGCTCTGAAGGAAATCCTGGTGCCCTGGGGCGTTCGGGGGATCTGGGTGTCCTGGGGGACACTGCTGCCCTGTGAGGCAGATGCAAAAACACCAAAACCATCTGATACTGAACAAATCCCTGCTCTTGTCCCAGTGCTGCTGGATGCTGTGCTTTTCTGACTCCGATTTTCCAAAGTTCAGAATCATGATCACATAATGTGCTTTTAACTAAATATGGCAGCTTTTTCACAGCTTCTGCATTTTGCACGTGAGTTTCCTTGCTCTGTTCCTCTTTCTTTTTTGTCACTGTGAACATTTTGCCCAGCTCTTCTCCTTCCTAACATGGTAAAGGACAAGGCAGTGATTGTGAAATACTGTCAGATTTACAAAATGGGAAAGTAGAAAGCGTATATTATTGCTTGTATTTTACTTATATTCTCTTCATATTGTTCTATAGCTGCACTTAGAGTGTGTTGAGACAGAAATTCTGTCTGAATTTGATATTAATTTTTTGCATATAAATACATTTTTAAAATTATTGAAGGACTTTTAAGTTATTGAACACTAAAGAGTCCTCCAAAGGAACAGGTTTTATTCAGAATTCTTGCAGGTATAAAGGAAGACTTTGGGCTAGGCAGGTTACTTTTGATGGGCTGGCAAGATTTGTTATGCCTTTTTTTTTTATTTTTGTGACTTTAGAGAAATCCAGACAGTGAGAAGAAAAATAACTGGGGCTAGGGAAAGTTTGTGGGGAAAAAATAACAACCAAGAAAAAAGTAAGTAGACTATCTTCCATCTTCAGGTGCAGACAGATCTCTCCATTGGACACTCCTCTGATTGTTTTAGGATTAGTATTATGGTCCTTGTATTACCTACAGGACTAGAGATGAGGCCTCCCCTCTACAAACACAGATAAAGAGAAAGCCTTGTCCCCAAAACCTCGAGAGTGTAATCACCACGGAGCAGGGGGGCGGTGACAGCGGTGTCTGAAGTGACTTGTCACACAGTGAGCGCCCGAGACAAGGAGTGGCACTCCTTTGAAAAGGGCAAACCATCCTCGATGCTTCAAGTGATTTCCAGACTTAGATCTTTCAAGTTCCCAGAGGAAATAATAGGGCTGTGGAAGCCCCAAGTTTATCCTCCTAACTGACCTTAAATTCAACAAAGCATGCAGACAATACAAAGAATGCCCGGATCACATGGAAACTGTTGGTTTCAGGACTTAGGCACTCAGCTGGAGATACGTGAGCCCTGATCTTTGACCTCAGGGAAGACATCAGGGACATCAAAGCATTCCCCCCCTCCTTTTTTTTTTTTTTTTTTTTGAGCTGATCATAACTTAATTCAGGCAACAAGGATGGTCTCTCTCTTGAGTCACCGAAGCTCATTCATCCCTGGAAACTTTCATCTCTTTTTTTTTTTTAAGTTGGCATCACTTTCTAGAAGGGAATACTGAAAAACTGGGATTTGAAGGGCTAACTAATGATCTAATGACCTAGCTGGTAAAATTCAGTGGGAGGAGGAGGAGCTGTCCCCACTGCTGTGGTGTGGGGACAGCTTCAGCAAATGGAGCAGAGAGACTGGGACTTGACTAAGACTGAAATATCTCCTCTTCCCTTGTTTTGGAAATGTTGGCCAAAAATAAGAGCTGCTCACCAAGGTTACACATAGCCTCTTATCAACACCCTGGCTCTGCAAAGCCTCATAAATTTTAGAGCTGGAAACCCACTTTGTTTCTTTGCTCTCCAGAATAAAATGTGAGACCACAGGGAGGTTTTGCTGTCATCTGTATCCTGTTTACAAATTGTGTAGCTCTGGCTTTGCTCTGTTTGCTTTTCCCTTACCAAAAAAAAAAAAAAAAACCAAAAAAACACCATCCCCAAAAGCCCTTGATGCCTGACTAGGAATGAAAAAAAATAAAGCACAGTCACTGAAAATAAGCCTGAGGAAGTTTAGCTGCCTGCAGCTACTCAGTTAAGAGAAGATGATGTAGGTGGGACTTAGAGGGCACAGGATAAGATCCATGGGAATGCTCAGGAGCAGGAGGGAAGTGCTGCAGATGGAGGTCACAGATATAACAAAGTCCCACACTGCTGGGGTTGCAAGTTTAGGAAGCAGGCTGTCAGTGTGTCCTTAAAAAGATGTAAAAAAATGACACCAACTGAGGGCCTTTATATATCTGTGCAGTTTTTTTATTCCACGTTGGCATGCAAGCATCGCTCTGAGTGCAAACAAACATCTGAGAACATCTGCTACAAGATGATCCATAAAGTGATTTAATTTTGTGTGTGTGACCTGTGAGGGGCACTTTGAGGGTCTGTGGATAACTATTGAGGGAATCCATAAAACAGAATGTAGGAAAACCAGACTTCATGTAAGAGACAGTCAGGAGAGTCTGCAATTCCAAATCAGGGCAAAACCAGTGCATTCATGGAAGTAATGTTTTTTTTCTTTTCTCAGTTATCTATTAAAAGACAATCCTCAGTTCCTTTTGATGGATTTAGGTTACCTTGAAAACAAATTCATCCCACTCCCCTTTAAAAAACAATACTGCTGCAGGACAAAAAAATCCCAGATATAGTTTTAAACAGTTAATGTGATATTCCTCAAATATTATCTCTAGAAAATTTGAAATGAAATATATGTTTTGGTACAATATAGCAATTCTAAATTGTACAAAGCCTCTGTCCATGACATTATCATTACATCTTATATACTTGATAAAATGAAATGATGAAAAAGTCATAAAAGCTTTAAGTCATATATATTGCATGTGCAGGGTGGAATTATTATTGTTATTATTATTATTATTATTGGTATTATTGTTATAGCAAAAAAGCTGTAGCACTAGTACACTCTATCTAAGCAAAAAGCTGTTGTAGTTGCATTTTTTTACATAGCACATAATTTTCTTAAATATCTGACAACTTGTCTTCAGTGTGATCTCACCTCTTAGAAATATTTTTGAAGTTCTGCTCTGGTGGGAGTCATTCCTTAGTGTCATACAAAAATCCTGTTTTGTGTGACAGTCAGCATAGATGGACAGATTCACATTTTATTTTAAAAAATAGGTGTTTACTCATGTGAATGTATTTACTCAAAGTTTAGACTTGCTAGAAAGAATCCTAACTATTCATGGAATGGTTTTATTGACAGTAATTCGTGTTCTGACCCCACCACTGCTTCTATCAAGTTGCTGCAGGCTTCCATGTACACGAGGTTATTTTCAGGCCCAGCAGGTTTTGGGGAGTTGTTTGAACAATGAAGAGAAACCCAATATCAGAAATCCCAAGATTTTCATAATGCTTTTGCAGCCAGAAGAGGGCTTGGGAGGTTCTGCCCTGGAAAACTGTTTTGGGGTGATATTTTGGGTGGCCCAAAGGCACTTTATGGGTTTTGCCCCTCTCCTTGGGCCCCCAGGGCACTCCCCTGATGGGGGAAGCCCTCCTGTGACAGTTCTGTGCCAGGACAGAGAGATGCACTGGACTTTTTGGGTCTTCAGCTTGTTATTTATTGTTATCTTATCAACATTTCTGGCACACCATCTACATCAGACTTAGCACCACAAAATGGCCACAGGTGTACAGTTTCAAGATCTTTTAAAGTTGTTTCATCCATTTAACTCTTCAAATGTACTTTATTTCCACCTTTCTACCAATAACTCATCCCTTGTCTGTCCATGTAACCTCTGCACTATGGCTTTCCTCACCCAATCATCCTGTGCCACCAGCACTGCAGAAAATGGAGTAGATGAAGAAGAAGAAACCTGAAACAAGGCCCAAAATCCTCCCTCTTGCTTCCTATCTACTTCCATACTAAAAAACCCCAAAACTTACATTTCTCATCCTGTGACAATCTACACTATTCTCTATTATCTGTTTCACACTCTGGTAAACTCTAGTCTATCCCAAAGTCTTGGAATCCTTCTCCATGGGCAGAGGTTAAAGGCAGTGCTTCTGTGGGAGTCAGGACCCCTGAGAGCAGACAGAAATATTCCCTGTGCCCTGGGCTCCAGCAGCACATGGCAGTGCTTCTCTGGGAGTCTGTCAGAAGCCAGGAGATTCCTCTGGCTGCCCTGGAGGGCTCCAGCCCCTGCCCAGGCTGCTCAGAGACCTCAGCACAGAGCCCAAGAGCCCTGTGCCTTTCATCTTGACCCATGGAAAAAATTACCAACCTTACATGAAGATTTGCAAGCCACAAAAGTTTAAGTAGAATAATTGTTATTCTGGGTGAAAAACAGATTTTTGAGGTTTTTAGAATGGGGGCTCAGGGTCCCAAGATGGAGGAATTTGGGCGTGCCTTGTCCTTTTTCCTTCTTCTTCTTGGCCTCCATCTTCTGGATGATGTTGGCACTTTTAGATTGGTTTAGAGTAGAAGCTCACTGTCTAACACAGGTGATAGGTATTGAGAATTTATGGTAAATAATGTATGTGACAGTGTTTGCAGGGCTCTGAGGATGAGGGAAGAGCATCTGACTCCATGTTTCAGAAGGCTTGATTTGTTATTTTATGATATATATTATATTAAAACTATACTAAAAGGATAGAAGAAAGGATTTAATCAGAAGGCCGGCTAAGAGTAGCAAAAGAAAGAATGAATAACAAAGGTTTGTGTCTTGGAAAGAGAGTCTGAGCCAGCTGACTGTGATTGGCCATTAATTAGAAACAACCACATGAGACCAATCCCAGATGCACCTGTTGCATTCCACAGCAGCAGATAATCAATGTTTACATTTTGTTCCTGAGGCCTTCCAGCTTCTCAGGAGAAAAAATCCTAAGGAAAGGATTTTTCATAAAGGATGTCTGTGACAAATGTACACGTAGTTTTTAGTATAAAAAGACAACACCACCTCTGAGGTGGGCAGTGTGCCTCAGCCCGACCTGCCAGACAGACCTTGGGGAGTTGGAGAAAGAATGTTATAGATAAAAAATAATAAACAACTTTGAGAATGAGAACAGGAGAATTCTGACTCCTCCTTCAACTGCTGGGCTGGGAAAAGAGGCTTGTGCGTATCTCAGAGTCACTCCAAGAGGAGTCAGGACCCGTCAGAGCACACAGAGGAACATTCCCTGTGCCCTGGGTTCCAGCAGCTCCAATTCCCTCCCCGCAGGCGCTACCCCACGGTGGAGCTGCGCGCCGAGACCTTCAACGGCTCCGCGCGCGTCCCCATCCCCTCGGACAGCGCCTTCCTCAAGGCCCTGCTCCTGGAGCTGAAGCTGGAGGACGAGCACCTCTTTGTGGAGCACAGGGACACCTGCACCAGGATCAGCCACTCCTGCGTGCACTCCGTGCCCACCGCCGCCGGCGAGCTCTGGCCCGTGCTGGCCTTCCACAAGAGCGGCCTCATCTACGCCTGCGTGCCGCTGGTGGAGGGCAGCCTGGAGCCGCGGCCGGCCCTGCTCACCGTCACAGGGCTCTCCCAGGGACTGGCTCTGCTGCTGGGCATCATGGACTACGTCTCTCCCAGCCGCAAGAACGAGGCTGAGCTGAGCAGCAAGGTGGGGCAGCTCCGGACTCTGCTGATCCAGGCCTGTCCCCTGGGCACCCCCCTGAACACCAACATCCGCAGCCTCAGCAGCTCCTTCGAGGACATCCAGGAGATGCCTGCGGACAAGGAGCAGCCAGCCTGGAGATCCAGCAGCTACAAGGGCAAACCCCAGGTCAATGTCTGCATCGCTGAGAAGGTCAAGTGTATGCAGTATGACCAGAGGGATGCAGTGGACACGTGGCAAGTTTATGGAGCTGTGAACTGCAAGGTTTGTTGCATGGCTTTGCAAGGGTTCCTCAGGGTGAGAGAGATAGACGAGAATCTTGCTTCATGATCAGAAGGCTGGATTGATTAATTTATTATATATAATACATTATGACTGTACTAAAAGGAATAGAGAGAAAAGTTCAGAAGCTCCTAAGCTTAGAATAGGAATAGAATAAACGAGAGCTCTCTGTGAATCTGTCCCAGAGAGCTTGGTCCTGATTGGCCCTTAATTGTAAACATGGAACATGGGCCAATCATAGGTGCACCTGCTACATTCCACAGCAGCAGATAACAATTGTTTACATTCTTCTTCTGGGGCCTCAGCTTCCCAGAAGAGGAAAAAATCCCAAAGAAAGGATTTTTATGAAAAAATGTCGGTGACAAAGGTGAGAGCATTTGATGTGCATAGTTATTGTGCAAAATAAATACTCATTTTGTGCAAAATAAATACTCATTTGTGATGATCTTTAAGGTACCTTCCAAAACAAACCGTTCTGGGATTCTACAATGAAAACCACTGTCACATACAAACCATCCAGAATAATTGTACAACCAGTTTCTTTTACCAGGTTCTTTATCAACTGTTCTTATGTCATGAAACACCAGCTTTTGTGGGATCGTTTACATCATTTGATGTTAAATGATGTATTGAATTGAAAATTTTCCCAATTTTTGTTGTCTGAGTCACATTCAGGAGTTACTGGTACCTTAGACTGTAGGGGGATAGAGTATAAGAAAATAAAGATAATGTATAAGGTTATCTTACCCCTAAGGAGTTGCAGCTGGGCCAATTATCAAAGATTGGGAACAGGCCACAGCTGTAGCCAATGAGAAAAAGAGTAGGTTGGCTGGTTGAGAAGGAACTGGAGTCAGTTGGCTGCTTTGTGAAGAAGAAAGAGTCATTGCTCTGAGACACTGCCCACGAGAAACACCAAGGTATGAAACTTTTGTGATAAGGACACAGCAGCATGGAACCCCATGCAATAAGATGGCAACATTTGACTGCTTGGCCACACTGCCCTTACTTTAAATAAAGCACTGAAATGCCTGAATTAGACAAAATATATCCAGGCTAAGATGTCTAAATGTCTTCTACAAGTGTCTTTACATAAGCATTTTAATTATTTTTCCTACCAAATGAAAGTTTAATTTTCTGTCGTTCCTTATGCTGCTACAACAACATTTTGATCCTCCCACAAATGTTGGTGTTTCATGACATAAGAACAGTTGATAAAGAACCTGGAGAAAGAAACTGGTTGTATAATTATTCTGGATGGTTTGTATGTGACAGTGGTTTTCATTGTAGAATCCTAGAATGCTTTGGATTGGAAGGGACCTTAAAGATCCTCTCATTCCAACTCCCTGCCATGGACAAGGGACACCTTCCACTAGACCAGGTTGCTCCAAACCCTGTCCAACCTGGCCTTGGACACTTCCAGGGATGGGCTTCCCTGGGCATTGTTTAATATTAAAATATCTCATTGTTTAATATTGAAAACTGGGGACTATTTACTCAATACATCAATACATACATTTACTCAATAGTTATAAAATATATTAAAATTTGTAACTATAATTTGTACGGTCATTCATTCTTTGTTCTGAATTGTGCTTAGGAAGCACACAATATTATCTTGGCACACTGTATTTGGAACTGCCAGTGTTTTGCAAGGAGAGAGACCTGCTAATAAAGTGGGCATTTAATTATTTGCATGCAGTGGGAATCTCATCTCCAGAGGAGGCCAACCAAAATGCTGCACTCCAAAGGCTGGGTCGTTTCCCACCTGCCATGCTGGTAGGGATTGTGTGGGTGAGCAGCTTCCTGCTCTCAGAGGGACAATTCCCAGGTCACTTTGCAGGGTGGGTGCATGGCCCTATGCAGAAAGAAAGCTCAGGTGTGATCATGGCCTGCTGGGGATGCGACAAGGGACACTCTGCTGTGACAGAGCTGGCATGGAACCACAGAGGCCATCCAGAACATGCTGGAATCCATTAAGTGGATGTTGTGAAAACAGCCTAATTAATTAAATTGTCAGCAAGTGAGTGAGACTGATGTCTTAGTACTGGTGGTTAGTACTAATGATCAAAGCCAGCTGAAAATTGGTAGGGATTTCATTTATTTTTAATGCTAAAAATGTGGTTTATTTTTGAACATCTCACTGTGACTCCGTTCAGGTATTCTAGAATAATGTCTTGACTCCTTTTGCCCAGTGTGACATCGAGGGATGTGCACCAAACGTCACCCTGAGCCTGACGCTGCCCAGCAACGCTCCCCCGCTCCAGGACATCGTGGTCCATCACTGTGTCACCTCCGTGGACCCTGCCATGCTGCTGTCCACCAGTGCTGAGCCCCTGCACGACTCTGTGTACAATGGGCCCTACAAATTCCCTTTCATTCCTCCTTCAGATTCCTTTGACCTGTGCTACTACACTTCCCAGGTAACAGCATGCTCCCAGCTAGCATTTCTGTGAGTGTTCAAACAGAAATGAAAACGCCTGTGTGGGCATCAAGCCCACACGGGCATGCTGGAGTGAGTTGGAGTCCAATATAGATAATAAAACATTATATAAAATGGGTTTTATGTAATATACTGCTTGGAAGGCACTTAAGGACTTGAGTTGTCTGAGTCATGTTCAGGAGTTACTGATATCTTTGCTTGGCAATGCTGCTCTTACTTTAAATCAGCCACTTAAATGCTTGAATTAGGCAAATTCAATATCAGCCTGATATCCAGGCTGAAATGTCAAGTGCATGCCCCCCAAGTCTCTGTTATCACAAGCAGCCTGCAGAGTTTAGCACAGTCACTAATTAATGTTTGGGGTCTTTTTTAAAGTACTTTATCAATGAACTCTGTATAACTGATCTTGTGGTGATGGTGTTAATATATCTTGAGAATGAATATAGTTTTTCCCAGGTTCCTGTTCCACCAATTTTGGGATGTTACCAGCTCGTTGAAGAGGGATCACAGATAAAAATAACAGTTAACTTAAAGCTCCATGAAAGCATAAAGAATTCTTTTGAGTACTGTGAAGCTCGTATACCTTTCTTCAACAGGTAAGAATAAAGAAAACCTAAATAAATTTCTTCCATTTCTCTGTTATCTTCCCAAAATGAACTTGTCAGGGCTCAATATAACAGATTATGCACCATCAGGGTGCTACCAGTGAACACCAACCTTGGTGAAATGAGGTGGAATACAGAATTATGCCAGAATATTTGATGACATTCCCAACACTTAGTTTCTCATCCTGTTTCCCTGTTGTATCTTCTCACATGAAACACTGCCACAATCCCCCAGGTGGATTAAGCTGGAGATCACTTCCAGCTCAGGGTTACCTGTTCCTTAAGACTGCTAATCCTAGCTGCAGATCAGCTTATCAAAAATATAGTTATTTCAAATTAAAACGATAGTTTTCATCTAAGCCTCTCTGACAGCTGCCACGACCGTGCTGCCACCTAATTATCATGAAAATTCAAAGATGGGATGATACAAAGTTGCTGATGCTGATCATAGTGTTAGTAAAGCACTATCAGTGAGCTAAAACATCAACAGCTCCTTTATGATTACTGGGCTGAGAGCACAGTGATTTCCTCCTGCTCTGTAATTTCTTCTCATAAATTAGCAGTGTGCTCAGATAGGTGTGATTGGTCTGTATGCACATAAATAACATCTGTCAGCATTTCCTGGCTTTCTGTAACAAAACAGGCATTAACAAATGCTGAATGATAGTGATTGCAGTGGTTTTGTTTCTCCTCTCTCCCATGCAGGGGCCCCATTGCTCAGTTAGAGCACAAAGTCAGTTATGGCCAGCTGGATTTGTTCAGGGAGAAAAGCCTCCTGGTTTGGGTCATTGGTAAGGACCTGCCCTCTGTGACTGCCCTTCCAGCTCCTTCTCTGCAGCCTGGGCACAGCTGTGGGACATCTAATGGATGCTGTCTCTGCCTTTAGGACAGAAGTTCCCCAAATCTTTGGAGGTTTCCCTGACTGGAACTCTGTCTTTTGGCACCGCGGGCAAAGAGCACCCGACTGATTATGTGTGCACTGGGAACACTGCTTATGTCAAAGTAAGTCACAGGCTCTGGGAAAAGAGGCCTCAGTAGCCAATTCTTATTGTCTTCAATTGAAGATACATTGATTTAAAATCTCACATTCTCAGCATGGATTTTTGTTTCCCTGCCTAGAGGATTTGACATCCTGTCACTTTGGAGTACCCTTGCACACGCAGAGCATGTGACACAGATTGCCAGATTTGCACAGCAAGGGTGACAATGTGCATCTGATTGTGTTTTCCCTCTCTTTCTGTAGCTGTATTTTAGGATCCCAGACTTCACACTTACTGGATGTTACGTAGACCAGCATTCTGTTCAGATCTTTGTTCCAGGGAAGCCCAAAATTACTGCATGTGAGTTGCTAAAATTGAATTGAAGTTATAAACTGACTAAAGTTATAAACTGAAGTTATCAGTGACTAAAATTACATAACTAAAGTTGGGCTTTTGTTCTCTGCTTTTGAGTTGGTTTTTTTTTGGTGATGTTTAAAGCATCCCTGGAGTAGGGACAGGCCTCTCCCTTTGAAATGAGTTCTCTTACAAAGTCAGCCTCTCTCTCCCTCTGCCCTGTGCTGGTTCCTGTGCTCTCCATAATGGCAGAACTTTTTTGGAGGACACAGGAATGATCCTCCCTAACCTGGCCCCTTGTTTAGGACACCTTTGTCAGAGACATTTCAGGGGGGTTGGCAGTACCCAGGTACAGAGCTCTGCTGCTGCATGCAAAGTGACACTGCTGCTGTCAATGTCACCACACCAGCACCTCTTGGTGGATGTGGCTCTACACAGAATGTGTGAAGCAGAGCCCAAATCTGCTTTTTGTTAACACATGAGCACTGCCAAGCCTGCACCAAAAATACCCTAAATGGCACACAGAAAGCACTCATTAAACCTGAGCAGCTCTGCCTGATGGAAGCATTTTTATTTGTAGCTGTCTCTCTCTGCTGCAACTTCTGCCAGTCATGGTGGCAGAACTCAGTAAATGCCTTTTGAAAAGCATGGTCTACACTGTTAATTTTGTGACAGGTCACACTCAGCCCTAAATTGTAACACAGAAAAAGCAGCATTTTCATGTTTTATATTGAGTGTGCAATTTATATTCATTGAACAAAATCCAAGCCATCCACCTGCTTTTGACTTAACCTCTGTTTGAATTTTAAGCTCATGACTGATACATTAGTAAAGGTAATTGAAGCTGAGACTTTAAATGTCTCATTATCAGAAACGATTTTCAAATAATAGTAAGAGTCTTACAGTTTAAAGAGGCCATTATACCTTTTCTGTAAACTGGTAAGGATGGATTAGTAGTCACTTAACTTGGATGAAGGAATGTCTGATTGTGAGGCACCCTGTAATGCTTATTTTTCTTGCCTGTTTTTTCCCTTTAGCCCGGGAATTGATTTCTTCTGATTACTACATCTGGAATTCCAAAGCACCAGCACCTATGGTATTCAAACCCTTACTGGACTAATGTACTTGGGAATAATTTAAATATTTAAACAAAGCACAGTGTTAATAAGATTTATGTCATGATGCAGTAAAATAAATGTTCTTCAGCACTTTTGCTTTCCTTGTGTTCTTAAAAATTTCTGCTGGTGGAAAATGAGAGGTCACTTGTCTTAAAAACATGAGTTGGGTTTAAATGGTTGAGTTCTGGATGACAGCCCAGAGAGGACAATTTGAAATGTACTTGCTGTGGTTGGTTTTACTTTCCCTTCTAACTTTAACTGGTGGTACAAAATATGTCCCTGGTGTTACAGGTACAGACATTGAGATTCCCAGTTAATTCACTGGTTTCCCATTGCAGGATGGGAAAGGTTTCAGCATCCTATTCCTGTCCTGGAGTCACAAGAATCTCATCAAATTCCAGAGTCAGAACAGTTCAAAGCAGAAGTTGTGTTATTTTTACAAGATGTGTACAGAATACACTCCAGTCAATAATTCACAAGGATTGTCAAGAGTGGGAATAAGGCATCAGCAGCACTTCTGAAAGTGGAGGCAATTTTAATGAAGGAATCTTTATTGCCTCTGCCAGCAGAAGTGGTGAGTTCCCTGGCACACATGCCTGTGAGCTGCTTGCTCTGGAAGCAGGGGTATGAACTGGGTTTTCCAGCTCACAAAACTGGTTCTGAGGAGGCAAAATCAGCTAAATTTGCTGGAGGTTCCAGAAACCTTCACTGAGCTGTTTTTCCTGGAAAAGTAGATGGAAAAAGGTCTCAATTTACAGATGCAAACCTCTGATTTTGAGATCTGCAGGAACACAGGAAATGGACTTTAGGAGAGTCACCAGGAAATGTGCAGATTCTGAAGGGCTGGTGAGGAGGTGCCAGAACCTGGAGAGCAGCACAAAAGCCGAGGATGCTGATTCCTAACAGAGCTGCTCCTGCCCTGCCTCGTGTTCACTCTGCTCTGTGGGGTAACTCAGATCAGGGATTGTGCAAGGAGGGAAGTTTTGAGCTATAATCTGAAAAATACTTAGATTGATAGAACAATGTGATGGGTTGGTGAATGTTCTGGAGGGTGGAGATGGTGTTGAGCTGAAACTGCTGTGCAAACTTAGAGCTGAGCTTGTTTCACACTGGTGATGTGTCTGTTTTGTTTAGCAGCAAAGTGAGTTTGTGATTTTGCCCAGGACCCTGCTGGAGTTGTCCACATGCCTGGACACCACAGTGTGAATGGGGAGAGGAGCTCTCTCTGCTGGAAGGGTTTAGAGCCTGTTCTGGACACCAGGCCACAGGGTTTGGCTTCCACCTACCCATGAGAAAGGTGGGAGCTCTGCTCTGCACAGCAGCACTCTGCAGGAATGGCTTTTCTTACTCAAACAGCCCCCAGTAAATTCTGGGAAGCAATGGCACTGCCTAAATTAGTGATATTTTAAGAGATCCTTTGCACTTAATAAAAAGGGATTCTTCTAAATCCTGATCCTTTGTGTTTCCCTCTTGCCCATGTCTCTTTTATGCTTAGGGGAGTTGAGGTGCTCAGGAATGGAGTGCTCTGGCTTTGCTAAGCTAAAAATGCCATTTATTCTACAGAAGCTGTGAAAGGAAATAATGAACTGCTTTGCACACACTCAGTAGGGCAGGTTTGGAGGGAGGGAGGGGGCAGGTGATGTTTCACAAAACTGCTCAGGGCTAGGAGGGAAACATCACCTGCCCCCACAACCTCACATCAGCCATCACCTGTTTTGATTTGTTATCAAGGTTTGCTCTGTAATTTTTGCAGTGCTCTGCTCAGGGACAGCTCAGTGGTGAGAAAAGTGGGGCAAGGAGCCCTGGCTGCTTTTGTAAGAGTGGAGAGATCTCTGTGCAGATGTGGGTGTGCAGCACACCCTGTTCTTTGGGAAGCACCAGGAATGGGGAAGGCAGCAAAACACAGCAGGTTAAAGGCACACAGCTTCACCCAGCATTGTGCAACCCCTGTGGGACACCCACAACGGGGAGAAACCAGAGGGGGAGCTTCTCCTGGCCCAAGTGGATCTTTCCTAAATATTAACAAGGTAGGAAAGTAGTAAACTCACTACATTAGGGGACACTGGGTAGAGATAACATGGGAAGAATTCAAGGATTTACAAATGACTAAACCTTTCTGTGTTTCTCTGTTCCCTCTGTAGTTGCCCAGATAATTTCACTGTTTCTTTATGTGCTTTGAGCACTTGTCTTGTTTCATAAAAGGAGAAAAGCCCTTCAAACCCTAAATCAGGAAGATCTGATGTGGAGCTCACATGAGCCTGAGGACTCCCAGGGCAGAGCTGGTACCTCACAGAGGTTCTGCTGAGCTCTAAAAGTCATCAAGTTCAGTGCCATTCCTTTAGCTCTTTAATAAAATAAACAAGTTTTTAATACAACAGTTTCCTTAAAAATGTGTTAAAGGGAAAAAAACAAAAAAAATTTATTTTGGTACAGAGTGCTGTTTCTTCTACCAGAGCCTTTGCTGCTTGAAGTGCTTCTATTTATGATTTTGTCACAGACATAGATTATATGAGACCTTTGTGAAGGTAACTTTGCATGAAGACTTTCCAAAAGAATTGGCCAAAGAGTTCTCCAGACTTTGCATTGTGTTTCAGAGGACCAGAAGAAAACTAAGATGCAAAGAACTGAAAACAATAAATGTAAGGACTTAAATAATGGGTAGCAAACCTGAGATCCCTCCCTCCAAAAAAAAAAAAAATACTGGGTATAAATATCAAGGATTAAACATGGAACTCACTTCATTACTGAAATTAATTTGTTTCATTTCATTAAAATTTGGGAGTAATGTAAGAAACAGTGATTAAAATTAATTTAAAGCAAATACACTCTGTCAAAGCTTGTGAAGTGAGACTGAACATTAGTTGGCAATGAGAATTGATGGAACAGACCTCCAAGAAATTAACATAATTCAAAATCCATTTATAACCCACTAAACACAGCAAAAATGGCTGAGGTTTCCAAATCCAGTGGTTTTGGGGAACCCTCATCAAACATGTTTTATTTAACACTTGTGGAAGGTGTGGAGGGAAATGGGGAATTTGCACTGAGGTTCCCAGAGGCTGAGAAGCTGCAATTCCTGTTCCTCTCACCACAGAGGGGAATGAGTACCCCTAACACAGTCCCATGTTGACAAATCTCTCACTGATCACTACTCAGTGATTTGATGCTTTTCCAATTTTCTGGAAGCCCTTTCCTCCCCCAGGGTATTTGGTGACAGCTCCAGGATGGTTTATGCAGTTCCTCAAGAACTTTGGGGTAAATCCTGTTCCTTGACATAATTTGGAAGTTGTCACTTTTTTCGTGCAATTCAGCCCTTCCCACCTCTGCATTTTTACTGTTTTTACCAGCATTAACTGCTGTGGCCATTTGTTACAGTAAACACGGAAACAACGAGGCATTAAACATTCCATGGCTGTCCCCAGTTTATTCATGCTGTCCCAGGAATTGGCCACACTTTGTCCTGTTTGTGCAAGCCCTGCTGAGATTTCAGCCACGAGAGAGTTTGTGAGTCCATGTTTGTCCCTCGCTGCTTTTGCTGACTCCCTCACCACCACCTCCCTGTTGTCTCATCCTTAGGGGACAGACAAAATAAAAGGTTTTTAATATTAACACTTTTTATTTCCCCACTTTTACAGTGGGGAAAACCAAGCCCACACAAAGCTGAATGCATCCTGAGAGCACCATGGTGGAAAATCTCTGCAGCCCTTGATCCCAAATGAGACATTAGATGAGAATTTTGTGCATCCCAGTTTGGGAAGTGCAAGTTTCCCTGGAAGAGCTGCTGTATGGTTATCAGTGGGAATCCCACAGGGGCACCTTGGGATTGTTTCTAAATTACATTCCCATGCCTGAATTCCCCTCTTGCTACCAAAATCTTGCCACACAAACACAATACAACAATTCAGGTGCAGAGAACAGAGATTGACATCCTGGGGCATCCTGGGGACCCCCAGCATGGGGATAGGTGCCATTCACTGACCACCTAAAATTCCTCTTCCTTATTTCCCCTAAGATGCACCAATCTGCTGATTTTTGCAGGAATGAGGTGGTAACTCAATTAAGTAATAATTCAGTAAGGTGGTAATTCAATAAGGTGATACTTCAATAAGGTGGTAATCCCCCCTGCAGGTGAGCACGACCTGAGAGGAAAAAAGGCTCTTTTTCCCCTAAAAATGGGGATTCCCTCTCTTGTGAGCAGGCTGGCATTAAAGCAGGGTCTCTCTCCACCCACAGCCAGATCCAAAGGACTGTGGGGTCGTTACTGCAGCCCTGCAGCAGGCAGGACACCCAGCCAGATTTCCCAAGAGGCTTTCCCAGGAAAGCAGCATCCCTGGAACTGCAGTGAGGAGCACAGCAGTGCCACCACTCCATGCCAAGTCAAGGGGGCCAGGCAGGAGCTGGAAAGGAGGGGATTGGGATGGCTCATTGCTCCCCCAGCCAAACCCCACTGTCCTCAAAGCAGCCAGAGTTCTCTCCCAAAAGCTTCCCACTAAAGATGCACCTGTGCCCCAGGATGCCACACCCTCAACAAATCCAGCCAAGTACTACAGGAAGATCTCAGCCCTCAGGGATGCTTTTATCCTAAGGACTCCTGACCCACAGTGCAGCTGAAAATCAGATATTTTAAGCCACAGGCCTGCCCCCTTTTCTCCTTCTTGCCTTTATGAGGCCTCCAAGAAAGCTGGTCGAGCTCTAGATAATTTTTGAAAGCCCGATGCCATTTGTAGAGACACATAACAGCAGAGAACTAAACCCAACCCATTTTCTCCCCAATGAGATCAGCTGGTCACTTTTGATTTTCTCTAGAAACCTATCTCTTCAGGACCTTTCTTTTTGCTTTTTCTTTATTTTTTTGAAGTCAAAGTCTGTTTCCCGTTTGGTAGGTGACCTGTTTAATGTTTTCCCTGTGTCTGGGAACTCCTTAGTGTAATTAGCGACCTTTGAACTCCACAACTAATCCTGAGCTATTTTGTATTCCTTACTCATCTTTAAGGCTGGACCTTTCTTTTCTTTTGAGTCTGCTGCCACAATTAAAGAAGAAACAGCTGCATTTCAAAGGGATTCCAATTCCAGAAGCTTAATCGTGATTGACATGTTCTTATTCTAAGCTATAAGAAACTCTAAGAGTCCTTTCTTGGGTTAAAACTTCAATCATTTTCTAAAAAATTATCTCAATATGGATTTTATTCATTTTCTTTGATAACCATTCTTTGTGATTTTTTTAACTTGAAAGATGCTTTGAGTTTGTGATGAATATGAACTGCGCCCACCGAAAGAATGAATGGTGTCGGGCTCGGGCTGGGTGCAGAAGTGCCTAAATTCCATTTATTGTCAAAATCTGATTATGAAACCTGACGTCCTCCGTGTAGCTTGACATCATTCCACATGCCCCAAAGGAAGGAGAGGTGGAAGCTCTTGCAAATGAACCCCAGGAAGGCTGGGGAGGGAGATGGCATAAAGCATTCTCCAGAAATAGATATATTTTTTAACAGCTTTTCCCAGTTTTTATAGCACAGATTAAGAAGCCTTCCAGTGTTGGAAGGGCCTCTCATCACTCTTGGAGAAATGAATTCCCAATGAAAAGTCACTGCCAAAAGCAGCTGCCTTAAAACAGGGATAATTCTTGAGGTTTAAAATTATTGCCACAACCCCACAACAAACCCTGAGCGAGGCTGTGGCACTTAAACCTTCTCCAAGGGCTGATCCTAGAAAATGATGGGAGCAAATTGGGTCCTGTTATTTAATTATCTCCCTCTCACTTACACTCGAATTCAGCATGACCTCAGAAAGATGGGCTTGGAAAGGCAAAAAAAAGGCAAAAAGCCTGAAAATCTGTTTGTGTGTTTGCCGAGATCCACCTGATCTGTGGCACATGGATCTGTGGGCATCATTGATGCCCACAGATCCCCAAAATCATCCCAAAGAGCCCCAGGAACAACAGTAGGCAAGACCTGGTGTTCCTAAGACAAAGGTCAAATAAAAAAAGGATGTTAATAAACAGCCCTCCATTTAAAGGGACTTTTTTCTTCTTTTTTTTTTTTTTTACCCCCCCCTTTTTTTTTTAAGGATTACATCTTAAATTCCAACAAATCAGATTTAGGAGTTACTGAAAGTGAAATTGATCCATCCCTCAGCCAAACTTTGCAATACTTTCCTGTTCTGACATCATTTAGATAGTTAGCTGCATTATCAGATTAAAAACCATTGTACAGGGCCGCTGAAAGGAAAAGGAGCCAAAAAGCTAAACACTGCCTGAATTCTGAACCTTTTAACCTGGCTGAAGTACGGTGGGGTCCCTGTTATGCAAATACCTTCAATCCTCTGCTAAGTTCAGTGGAAATAATTTTCTTGAATGACAGGTTTATTCAGCAAGGATTCAGTTGGCGATTAATCCCCCTTTGATCTAAGGTATTTCACTTAACCAGCAGTTACCTCGTCCTGACAAAGTGCAACCGAGATTAGGGAGATCTCCCCACCAGCGGCCGGCCTGCCCGTTTATTCTCCCCACCGTTCAAAGGGAAGGGCCAGGAATGCAATCTATTCCCACTATTTGAAGATGGAAAGTGCTGTCTCCCGAGTTAGAAAGTCAATTGAATACCAAGTGGGGCTCGCTCCCGACCCCAGATATTCCCATCCTCGGGATGTTTTTGTTCTGACCCCGCTCTCAGGCAGGTTTTCACTCTGCCAGAGCTGCCTGCTTATTATTTATTTTTAATAATAAATATACTTTTATTTATTATTATTGTTATTATTATTTAGTTTATTATAGAATTATTACTATTACTATTACTATTACTATTACTATTACTATTACTATTACTATTACTATTATTATTTAGATCAGCGCACGGCAATGTGGAAAAGAACTTTGCTTTTGGGAAAAGAGGATAGTTCCCAATTTTGAGCTGGTTTTGGGCTATTTCCCAGTTTTGAGCTATTATTCCTTCATTTTTTTGCTAAAAAAATCCCTTTTGCACTTCTTCAGCTAGTATAAAAACTTATTAATATTTAATAGACATTAGATATATAAATAGATAGATGATAGATAGATGATAGATAGATAGATAGATAGATAGATAGATAGATAGATAGATATTACATGTATTATAAATGCATATACTTATGTATATAAATTTATACATATACTTATGTGTGTACATTTATACATAATGCTACATGTATTAAATGTATGCACATTTTTATATATAAATGTATATACTTATTTTTTAACTATTTCCCAATTTTGAGCTATTATTTCTTCATTTTCTGCCAAAAAATCCCTTTTGCACTTCTCCGTTGAGTGTATAAATTTATTAACATATAATAGATATATAAAGGAATATTACATATATTACAAATGTGTAATTTTGAGCTATTTTTGAACTATTTCTCAATTTTGAGCTATTATTTCTTCATTTTTTGCTTAAAAAATCCCTTTTGCACTTCTCCAGCGAGTATATAAATTTATTAATATATAATAGATATAATGTATAAATTAATATTACATATATTATCAATGTGCATATTTTGAGCTATTTTTGAACTATGTCCCTATTCTTGAACTATTATTTCTTCATTTTTTGCTAAAAAAAATCCCTTTTGCACTTCTCTGTCGAGTATAACTATTTATCTATGTATAATAGATATAATATATAAATTAATATTACATGTATTATAAGTGCATATGTTTTAAAAACTGATAATAGAGCTAAACACCCAAATTACATCACAACAAGAAAATTTAGCTGAGGGATGAATCAGTCTCACTTTCAGTAACTCCTAAATCTGATTTGCTGGAATTTAAGATGTAATTCTTAAAAATAACCAAATACATTTCCTTTATAGCTGGAGGGGTGTTTATTAGCATCCCTTTTTTTATTTGACCTTTGTCTTAGGAGCACCAGGTCTTGCCTTCTGCCATTCCCGGGGCTCTTTGGGATCATTTTGGGACAGGTTTATATGGCTGGATACATATTTATACCTCCAGCAGGCGTGGTGTAAAATTTTAGTGCCAAAACCTATTTATGAAGGAAAACACATCGCTAGAAATGACAGAATCCTCCCCTGAAATAAAAAAAAAAATTCAGACAACTGTTCCATGGCTGCCTGACATCCAAAAAAAGCATTTTAAACTCTGCTTATTCATTCACTAATGTGTTTGCCCTTTTTTGCTGAATTATGACATCATTTTGGAGCAGCATCAGCTCCAGAAACGCTGCAGCAACCACGGGAGCACGGTCCTGATCTGGGGCTTAGCCGGGCCAGCCCGTGAGAAGCTGATTACAGGATTGGGCACAAAGCTGCATTTCCCCATCCCAGGGGAAACAAAATCATTTGTGGGATTCTCCCCGTGGTGAAAGTGGCTAGTGCCAGGATTTCCACTCAGAATTTGATGATTTTAGGGGGTTGTTTGTATGCAAATAGGGCTGAGAGAGGGGAGGGAAATTATCTTATTCCCTCACTTTTAGGACTTTACCCATCCTGAGATATCAGGCAGCTGCTTAAACAAATTCCTTGTCTGTAGAATCTGTTAAAATCAACCTCCTAAAGCAGAACTGTGCTTGCAAGTCCTTGCAGAATTGGGGCTGAATTTGGGTATTTCTCCACTCCACATGTAAACCATCCTTCATCTGTGTTGTCATTTTTTCACTCCCTTATGTAAAATAATTGGAATTATTAAATTGCTGCTCTGCAGGGTGAGCTCTGCCCCACGAACCTGCCCTGGGGTCCCCCCATTCCACCTGCACCCCCTCCTCATTTATTCCCATTTTATAGAATCCTGGAGTGGTTTGGGTTGGAAGAAACCTTAAGGATCACCCAGTTCCAACCCCTCTGCAAGCCACGGGCAGGGAAATTTAAACTTCCAAAAAAAAATATGAGAATTTCCTGGTGGGATTCCACAGCCTCGAAATCCCCCCCCAGGGCTCATCGAAGGCCCCCATCACACTTGATCAGGTCAATAATACACAAACTAAGAAGGATTTGCACTCGAGACAGTAACAGCTTCTCAAGAGCCATTACACTGTAGTGGCTTTAAGAAAGAAATCCCTTTTAAGAAATGCCAGGCTCTGAAGTAACGTGATAGTCCGTAAGGCTTTAGGGTCTTTCTAGCAAATATAATGTTACACGTGCTTGCCAAGGGGAGTTTTACCACTGACAAGTCAGGGAAAAATAAGATGGGAGGGTTTTAAAATATTTTATGTATTTGCTTTATTGACCATATGAACTCTGCAATGAGAAATTTATATTTGAAAATAAGCCCAAATTGTTGTCTGCATAATAAATTCAGAGGGACTGTAAGCAGTCAAAGCAAAGAGCCACAAACCCCATGCTGGTCTCTGTAGTGCCTCATCAGTGACAGATAATTGATTGGTTTAGCTAAATCAAACTATTTGGAAAATAATTGTAGTCAATTTGATTTACATTAAATTATTTAGAAAATTGGGTTGTATCTGTACGAGATTCAGAAAATGTTTGTTCCTGTTTTGAGCAAAAAGAAAAGTGGGGAGGGGGTGTTGCTGCTTGGTGATATTTGTGTGAGTCTGTGCTCATGTCTATACAATAAATACTTATATAAGTACATAAATAAGATGGGAAATATGGCGAAACTGAATGGTATTTATCATTTTTGTTGGCTGTTTTTCCCAATTTGAGCGATAAAAAACATCTTCATCATAGAAATAATATAGGATGATATTCTATGCTGATTATATTAAAAACTATTTGCTGATTATTTATAGTAATCTGATGGTTAATTGCTTAATAAGCAGGGTTCTGTTCAAAACCAGGAGGCATCCCCAACACCTCTGAAACATGAATAATTTCTATTTTTCAGCCCTCAGCAGTATTTCTAGAGGAGAAACACCTCTCAGAAACACCTTTCAGAGCCCTGCTTTAAATGCAGCGTGCAGTAGGTCAACCTCCCAATTTCAATAGAGGGCAGGGACATTTTATTATAATATATGGATATTTTCAGGGATATTTTAATAACGGCAGAACTTCCCTGGCTGCCGCTATTTCCTGGGGAAGGCTGATGCTCTCCAAAGGCCATTCCTGCCCCCCTGTGGTGGCTCAAACCAGAGCTGCAGCCCCAAACCAGCCGCAAGGGATGGAGCTGGCTCTGATATTTATTTCTGTGCGGTCTGGGCTGTCCGAGGGTCACTGGGACACTGTTTTGGCGGGGAAGGACATTTCACAAATGTCATTTTACAAATGTCATTTTACATTTTACAGAGTGACAGGATACGAGGAGGTGGATTCATACTGACAGAGGGGAGGTTAGATGGGATATTGGGAAGGAATTCTTCCTTTTGGGGATGGTGAGGCGCAGCTTATCCAGAGAAGCTGTGGCTGCTCCATCCCTGGAAGTGTCCAAAGCCAGGTTGGACAGGGCTTGGAGCAACCTGGGATAGCAGAAGGTGTCCCTGCCATGGCAGGGGGTGGAACTGGATGAGTTTTAATGTCCCTTCCTATGATTCTGTGCTTCACTGGTTTGCTGCAGCCTTCCTGGTGGGAGCAAATATCTTCACTCTCCTCTTTGAGCCACCCTCATCCTCACCCGTTTCTATTTTACTCTGACATGTATTTCTCACCCAGGCAGACATTTCCTCAGAGTCTGGTTTCATTTTGGGGATGGGAGAAGTTTGGGAATGACTTTGTTATCACAGCTTGGCCTTTGCAAGCATTTATGATGGTTCTCAGCCTCCTGCCACAGCAGCTCCTGGAGCAGATCCAGCCCCATCCCAGGCCATGGCAGCTCCCTGGGATGGCCCAGGTGAGCAGAGGTTCCTCACTCTGGGAAAACCTCTGATGCCCACAACAATCTGAACAAAGCTTAGAAATAGGATTATATTCACAAATTTCTGCAGAATCACTTTGCCACTGGCAGGACATCTCCAAGGTTTCTTCCCATTTTCAGAAGAATTTTCCCAATTTCAAAACTCAGTATTGTGCACCTTTCATCCCTAAACCTCACTAAAAGTGCAGTAGCAACCATGAACTGATTTTTGCTTTCATTTTTCTACTTCCTGGCAGAAAAGGTGTGGCCACCCTCAGCCCTGAGCTTTACTGAGTGCCAGTAGAATCATTGCCAGGCTGGTTGCATTTATTGACACCAGAGGGTGAGCTGGGACTGCAGACTGGGCAATTAGGAGAAATAGCACTTTGCACTGCTAAAACAGACACATTTGGCTTGGAGCCACAGAGAGAGCAAGCAGAACGAAAGGAACATCAGCCCATTGCTACAAAACCACTGCTCTCCTGTGGGATTCCCTTTCTCTGAACCTGAGAGAAGCAGTGAGAGAAGCCGAGAAAAGAACGATCAAAACAATTCTTATCTCATTTGCTGCTCCTGCATTTGTGCCAAAGTAGAATGCAATGTGGAGATTGTTTGTTGTGCCAAAGTAGAATGCAATGTGGAGAGTGTTTACCCAAAGTGGTGGTTTTTTTACCCAAAGTCATGGTGTTTTGTTTCCTTGCCCTGTCAGGGCCAAGAACGTGTCCACACTGTTGGTCAGCATACAGTCACGAGATTCTGGGCAGTGGAGTTGAGTTGGGTGCTTGTGCAGATTCAGTTTAGATTCAGTGTAATATATTCTAGAATAATGCAGTATAATAAAGTAATTAATTAGCCTTCTGATATCCCTGGAGTCAGATCCATCACTTTCTCCCCATCCTCCTGCTTTTCCTCTCCCAGTCCCTGCTCCAACACACCCACCCTGCTCCTCATGCTCCTCCGTGCTTGCCCAGGGATCTGGCTGGAGAAGGAACGATGCCAGATGAAGGGAGCTGCATTGTCTGAGCAGTCTGAGAGCAGAGCTGGGGGCTATTGCCACGGGAATAAATCACCTCCAGACATTTCTTCACCTCCTCACCAGGTGCCCGTATCCGTTTCTGCGGCCGGCGGGAGCCGCTTTTCCGACATGAAACCGTAGCTCCAACAGCCAGCGCCTGGTGGCACTTCCAATTCAATTAACTTACTCACTGGAACTCCCAGAGAAACTGAATATGACCAGAACAAGAGGGGAAGCTGGGCCAAATTAATAGGATGAGATCCTTTTACAGCCCCGGCCAGCAATCCTGAGCAGCAGCCCTGAAAAGCAAATTGGAACAAGCAAATTGCTGTTGAAAAATTCTTTCAGCACTCGGCTGTTGCTACTCAGCCGGTCACTGCTGGGAGTCAAAGGTTGAAAAATCCTGGGATGGTGCTGACAATGGAGGCATTCTCGTGACAAACATTTACATTTTATTTATTGGAGTGTTGGAGGTAGATTAGTCTCATCTTCGGCCGCTCGGGATGGGCTGCGCTGTTTGGAGAGGAGAGCAATGGGAACAAGCATTTTATTGTGGGGGAAAAACAATAAAATCATATTTCCTGCTCCCAGCCTAAGGAAAGGGTAGTCAGATTTTGAAGATTACCCTCAGGAGAAAGCTTTTGTCCCCAAGGACTCCTTTTAAGGAAAAAAAAAAGCACATTATGTATTGGGATCATGAGGGATTTCTTCTGATTCCAAATTAAGTTCTCTTCAAAAATAATGTCACTTTATGTATATGTCTGACTTGCCATGTGCTTCATGCAAAAGTCCTGCTGCATTCCCTCATGGAGACCAAGGCACACAGTAAATAATTCATTCAAAAAGTGTCTAATCAATGCTTTGTACAGATGCAAACTTGTGTATGGGCATTGTTTTATCGTGTGTGGTGGTGTAGCCCCATATTCATGGGAAACTCATTAGTTTGTAAAAAGAATAATTCCAAGCTCACAGCTGCAATTTCATTGATTTTTTTTTTACTTTCAGTGAGTTGTGGAGAGGGAGTGGAATCTCTGCTGGGGGAATGGACACAAGCAGGAAATCATAAGCACATCATGAGACATCCTTCCTCTGAATTATGCCCAGGACTTTATTTTATAGGTAATAAAGCACCAATACACCTGTAGGATAAAATGCTGGGGGAAAGAAAAGGGAAAACGCCCAGCTGGGAGCCAAGTGAATAGTTTGAACTGGAAGAACAATCACAATGACCAAGTTTCTCACGGGGCAGTGCTGGTCCCATGGAGGCTCCTGTGCCTGGGGATGTCCCAGTGGGTGCAGCATCTCCAGGGCTCTGCCCCAAAAACCCTGGGACAGCTGCTACAAGGGACAATCCCCTTTGGCACCCTCCTCCTTGGCACACAGCAGAGAGCAGGGCTGCTCTTGATGCTTTCTGCACCTCAAGTCCAGCTCTGTCCTTGCCAATTATTTGGGAAAGCTAAACCCCAAATCCCTTCACTCTCTCCTGCTGCTCCTGCCTGCTGGCCCACAAACAAGAGCTGAGGGAATGCTTGTTCACAGACAGAATTTGTCTCTTTTTCTGTTGTTTCCTTCTCTTTCTGTGGTTTTCTTCTCTTCTGTGGAAGGAAAGACGAGAGAGATCAGCACGGGTGGTGTTGGTCCCAGGGGCAGGATTTTTGTGCTGGCTGCTCCTGGCCACCTCTCTCTAGAAAGGTAAGATGATGATCACTCCTCTTTTGGGGTTGATCTTTTGGGCGTGATCTTTTGGGGATGACCTTTTGCCTGTAGATCCCACACTGGAGCATTCCATGGGCCACAAAATCTCTCCTGCCCATCTCTCCTGTCCTGCACCCCAGAAGCAGCAGGAGAGTGAATCCTGAGGCAATGCAGCAAGGCGAGCCCTGCAGCAGACACAGGATGTTCACTCTGGCTCTTCCCAGCAAGCAAAGAGTGACCCATAACAACTCCAGCCAATTCTGGGGGGTTGCTGCCACACTCAGCCAGCCCTTGGATGATGACCAAGGTCCATTTGATCTCCAAAGCTGCCCCAGCTTGAGTTGCAATGAGGCCACTCTGGCCAGCAAAGATTCTGCTGCAAGATTCACCCGCCTACAAGGAGGTTTTGCTTTGTTTTCCTCCTGAAAGCCCAGAACTTCCATAAAACACCCTTTTGTGTCATTTTCCTCCCACGTTACCTCTTCCCCATCTTTGCTTCGTGTCTGGCACAACGTTGCCACCAAATTCCACAAAAGCCCCACCTTAAACAATTTGCTCAAGCAAAAATCAACTCCTGTCCATGCCCAGCTAGATTGGATTCTGCAGGAAAACTTGGAATATCATCATGCACTAAGAAAGGATGGAGAGGAAAGGCGTACCCTGGTTTTCTTTTATCCATGGCCATGTATGGAACAAAATGAGCTCACTGGAGAGGGACTCTAGCCAGGAACTGTAGGGGTAGGACAAGGAGAAATGGGATAAGACTGAAAGAGGGGAAATTCAGGTCAGATATACAGAATAAATTGTTTCCTGTGAGGGTGCTGAGGCCCTGGCACAGGGTGCCCACAGAAGCTGTGGCTGCCCCATCCCTGAAAGTGTTCCAGACCAGGCTGGACAGGGCTTGGAGCAACCTGGGATGGTGGAAGGTGTCCCTGCCCAAACCATTCTGTGGTTCTGTACTGTTCAATTCTCTAGGTGGGTGTTCCAGGTTGCAAGGCAAGGTGTTTTTCCATTACCATCTGTATGGCAGATTACCTTTGTCAGTGGGCAGTTTGCCTTATCTCTGTCTTTGAGTGACCACAATCGCACCTCCCTCAGGAGGGGACATTGCTGATAACAGCTATTGAATGTCACTGCATGGCTGATAAGAACTACAGCATCCCATTGGGAGATGTGAGCCCAGAGGGAGGAGCCAAGCATTCCTACCCAGATATAATCTGGAGATTCTGGAACACCAGCACAGCTTCTCCACTGGATTCCCCAGAGGAACAGCAGCTGCCTCTTCTCCCACTGGATCTTCAGAGGAAGAATACATCCTTCTCTACAGGATCCCTGCTCCAACAGAACCACCCCTGACACTGCAGGAGGGCTGAGCCACAATTCCAATGGGACTGCCACCAACACCCTGACCCACAGGGTGTCAGGTTGGGTTCTGACTCTGTCAGTGTTGTTCCAGTGTACTGCATTGTTTATTTTATCCTTTTATTTTTTTTCATTTCCCTATTAAAGAACTGTTATTCCTGCTCCCATATTTTTGCCTGAGAGCTCCTTAATTTAAAATTCATAGCAATTCAGAGGGGTGGGGAGGGTTTGCATTCTCCATTTCAGGGGAGGCTCCTGCCTTCCTTAGCAGACTCCTGTCTTTCCAAACCAAGAGAGTGGGATTTGCAATAAATCTCCCTTTATCCCCAGAGAGGGGCTGTAGGATTCCTTTACACACCCTTGTAAACCTAAAGCAGCCCAGCCCTGTGAGTAGCTGGACTCCTGATACCTGATCTACAGAGCAAGGCCACTGCATTAAACACTTTGCACCTTTTTAATTCCAGTGGCCTTATTTCTAGCATTCAATATTTTCTCTCATTTTTGACTCAACTTATTTTTAGCCATTTTTTTTCCACTGTCAAATGTATTGAAGCTGACATAATTATCGCTCTGCCTCCCCCAAAGGCATGTATTTACCTACTTGTTAAAAGGCTTTTTCCATGCTGCCATGCTGTTGCTGTGACAAGATGACTTTGAAGGCACAGTAGGTAAAATAATATTGTATATTGCACAGCAACCCCAACAACGAAATGTTAATTTAACCAATAAAGTAACCACATGGTAATTATAATAATCACTGTTCCTTATCTCTTAACAGGGCTAAAAGTGGAATTCAGATTTGCCATGTAGTGCGTGTCAGCTCAGAAATTACTACACAAATCACTCAGAGCAGGGAAGTTTTTAGCCCCACCACCTCTAACTCATGGAAAGGATTCTCTGGAGAGTTCAACGTGGCCTCAGAGCCATCATCTTCCTCCCCCCTGCCCCAGCACCACTCTGGCAACAAATCACCCAGGGGCTGTGCAGGCACACCCTCTCTGAGCAGGTAATTAAGATTTAGCCATCATCCCTTTGTGCTTCCAAACCTCTCTGCTGGCTTTGAGACTCCCACCCTGCTTCTCATTGCCAATGTCACACAAATAAATGGATGCCAAGTTCTCTTTGAGACTCAGGAAACGAGTTACCAAAAATAAAATAAATCTGTGGCAGTGATGGGCACCTCAGAAGGCAGAGAGCTCACAGAGGGAAAAAAGGCAAGGACAGGGATGGAGAGCCTTTGTGTGCTTGTAGGCATGGCAAAAAAACTGCTTTTTGCCCTTTTGCTGAGCAGCAAGTTAGGAAAAGTGTGCAGTGCAGCTGAGGGAGGGTGATCCAAAGCTGTACAAGGGAATTAGCAGGGCTTGGCCCATGGCTGCTCCCCAAAAAATGGCAAAGCAGGAGCATCTCAGGCTGGGCCCCTCAGCCCTGGAGAGGAAGGGGCTGCAGCTGCACATCCCAGTGCCTGGGGGGCACTGAAGGGACCCCAGCCTGTGCCCACAGGGATTCCCCAGGGATGCAGAACTGCTTGGGAACCATGCCCAGCTCAAGCACCAGGGGCTCCTTCTCCTGCCTTTACAACCCCTCCCATGGCAGAGATGGGATAATCCAGCTGGGATAACCCTCCCAGCTTAAAAACCTCTGCTGGGAATGCGCCACAAACCCTCCTGGGATGTGGGGCACTGTCACAGACATCTTTTTATGGAAAATCCTTTCCTTAGGATTTTTCCTCCTGAGAAGCTGAGAGGCCTCATTAACAAAATGTAAACATTGATTTTCTGCTGCTGTGGAATGCAACAGGTGCATCTGGGATTGGTCCATGTGGTTGTTTCTAATTAATGGTCAATCACAGCCAGCTGGCTCGGACAGAGAGCCGAGCCACAAACCTTTGTTATCATTCTTTGCTATTCTATTCTTAGCCAGCCTTCTGATGAAATCCTGTCTTCTATTCTTTTAGTACAGTTTGAATGTAATATATATCATATAATAATAAATCAGCCTTCTGAAACATGGAGTCAGATCCTCGTCTCTTCCCTCATCCTCGGACCCCTGTGAGCACCGTCACAGGGCACAGAGTCCTGCACAGATGGAACAGGGGCAGCTGCAGACAGCAAACCCCACAACCCCATAACAACACCATGGGTTAATTCCTGCTCCAGGATGTGGCTTCCAGACCAAAGCTGCCTGGCCAGGAGCCCCTTGGTAAAAACAAGGTTGTTGCTCCCCTGAGGGAAGGATCTGTAAGTGATCCCAAGAAGGTCCTGACATCCCCTCCAGAGGAGCTTTCTGAGGATAATTCCGTTACAGCCCAAGCAGCGTTGAGATTCTCCAACACCACCAGTCTGTGTGAGGTCCCAAAACAGATTTTTCCCTTCTCACATTTTATGGGGTGTGGAAATAAAGCCAATTCCCATCCCAGGCCAAATCCCCCAGCCAGATGCCAATCTGGCTCCGGACTGTGATCCTCAAGCTGATATTAACGTGACACTGAGGCAACAGCAGAAATGAGGAGTTTGAAGAGCAGGCCTGGCTCCTTGCTAGTGTGGGTTTGGAATTTTGGTCCAGAACTTTTGGTCTGAGAATTGATCTGTGGCTTTGCAACACACCCCAGGAGACACCATTAAACATCAGAACACCTAATGCTTGCTCTGGGCAGATTTTCAAGACATCAGTCTTTCTCTTCCCTTAAAAAGTCCTGGAAACAGCAATATTTCAGGAAACTTTGGTAAATATTGGGCTGCACTGACCAAAGCACCCCAGGAGAAATGCAGCAGCAGCTCTTGGCATGGCCACTGGGTGTTCTCAGCCAGGGCTCAGGTTTTCATTTTGCCAATATCAATCCAGCAAGATATCCCTTATATTTCCCATTTCTACTCCCAAAGTGGATCTTTCTCCTTTTTTTCTGCTCTGGGGCTATGGCAGGGGCAGGACAGCAGAGCATTCCCCATCCTTTCCTAATGAGGAAATGCAGCAGTAACTCTTTCCTCTGTGTTAAATTGTGGGGGTTTAAGCCATCCCCACATGGCTTCTCCTCACCCCAGCACTCCCAAGAACATTTTAACACCAAATCCACAGCACCTGTGGCACTTCCCAGGCCTCAGAGGTGACAAACCTTCATTGTCACCTGCAAATGCCACTTTGTGCATTCTGGGGACCAACGGTGAGAAAATGCACCCGTGCCTCTTTTTAATTTTCTCATCAGATTAGAGGCATGCACGTGGCAGGGGTTAATTGCCAGCAACTTTAATTGCTACCCTATGACTCCTGCTTCCCCTGTGTGTTAGTGGCACACAGTCAGGGCTAATAGTGAGAAAATTTGACTGCAGCTCCACCACTCTCTCTTCATTAGGCTAATGGAACATTTTCCTCTCATTTTCTCCCCGGGGTAGCTGTAGGAGTGCTACCTTATAATTGTTGCTCTTACTGTAATTGGCAGTAGTAGGAGGATGTATAATCTCATTGTCTTTCCTGTGCAGTGCTGGATTTATTTATGACCTATTGACAATTCCCAGCCAGCAGCAGAAGCACAGTGAGGGCTGCATTAGCCTTTCCCCCCAGCAAAGGGGAGACTGCACAAAGGCTGTGATTAACCACAAAAAACAGGAGCCAAAGATGTCCCACAGGACCAAATGTTAACATCAGGAACGGCAAACAAAGGCACTGCTGACCCTAAAGGGATGTTGGTAACCAATTTCCAGGATTCACAACAGCATTTGTGGGTTCTCACGGCACATTCTCATCTCACTGGCAAAACACAAAGGGTTAAATTAATCTTCAGAGCTGCTTCACCACATTGACACCAAAAGTGTCTTCCACACTGCCTTCCACCATAGCTGGGTGAGAAAATGAGGTTCCTCAAAGCCTGTGGGTGAGGAGGAACATTCCAGCCCCACTCAGCAAAGAACTTAAACTTGGGCTTAATTTTCAAGTTCTTGCTTTGGGGTTTTGCTTCACAGGGCCCTAAACTGGCTTGGCAATGGTTTGGATGGCCTCACTTCTCCAGGCTGTGACAGTTTGTGCCATCATTGAACATAATCACAGAGTCCCAGGATGGTTTGGGTTGGGAGGGACCTTAAAGCTCATCCAGTTCCAGCCCCTTCCACACCTTCCATAGGCCAGGCTGCTCCAAGCCCTGTCCAGCCTGGCTTTGAACAAACCTGATCCTTCCTCCCAAACACGACTCTTGGATCCAGAAGCAGCTTGTAGGTCACAGCTGCTTTTGCCAGGCGGATGGAAAAGAACAGTTTTTCCATGGATGACACCCTGCAAGCAGTTATTTCAATCAGAGGCTGGCAGAGACCTCAATTATGTCTCCATGTCTTTTCTACCCAGAAGTTGCTGCTCCTTTTGGCTGCTGCTCTTTGTTTGAAAACACAGACCAGAATTTTCATAGCAGCTGCCACAGACCTTTACAAAGTTGGGGTCAGGGCAAGCCATGAAGCTCTCCAGGCTGGAGGAACTGAGAACAGGCATTTATCCAGTGGTCCCAACAGAGCCAGGATCAGGCCCTGAGACCCTGAAAACACTGGGTTATCCTGCTGCTCCTCAGGTGGAGAAAATAACTACAAGTAGGTCAGGATCAGAGCTGGGGTGAAGCTCATGCAGAATGCTCCCATCATGTTTTTCCAGTGGCTGAAATGATGCTCTTTATTCCACCTCTCATCCTCAAGGCTGAATCAATCAAAGCAAAGCTTGGAAAATCCCTGTGTCTCCAAAACAGAGAGAACATGAAAAGCAAATCTCTGTCTTCCACATGTGACCGTGTTCACAGGGGTCTGAGGATGAGGGAAGAGACGAGGATCTGACTCCATGTTTCAGAAGGCTGATTTATTATTTTATGATATATATTACATTAAAAATACACTAAAAGAATAGAAGACAGGATTTCACCAGAAGGCTAGCTAAGAATAGAATAGCAAAGAATGATAACAAAGGTTTGTGGCTCGGGCTCTCTGTCTGAGCCAGCTGGGCTGTGATTGGCCATTAATTAAAAACAACCAGCATGAGACCAATCACAGATGCACCTGTTGCATTCCACAACAATTTTACTTTTTGTTCCTGAGGCCTTTCAGCTTCTCAGGAGGAAAAAATCCTAAGGAAAGGACTTTTCATAAAAAGATGTCTGCGACACTCCACACTGTTAGCTTTATTTATTTATTTTTCCATCTTCTGTCTGTTTAAAAAAATAAGTAAAGAAGAGAACAAACAAACAAATAAATAAATAAAGAAGGAAGCAAAGATAAAAATACTGACCTAAATCCACTAGCAAAGCAGAAAAAATAAAAGAAAGAGGGAGGGCACTGCAGATGCAACCTGGTTCTGTGCTCATGGTTACAACAAGGGTCCTGCTCACCTCCCTGAGACCATGTTTGCAGCGGTCCCAGGATGAGGGAAGAGAAGAGGATCTGACTCCATGTTTCAGAAGGCTGATTTATTATTTCATGATATATATTATATTAAAACTATACTAAAAGAATAGAAGAAAGGATTTAATCAGAAGACTAGCTAAGAATAGAAAAGGAATGATAACAAAGGCTTGTGACTAAGACAGTCCCAGCCAGCTGACTGTGATTGGCCATTAATTACAAACATCCCACATGAGACCAATCACAGATGCACCTGTTGCACTCCACAGCAGCAGATAATCATTGTTTACATTTTGTTCCTGAGGCCTCTCAGCTTCTCAAGAGGAAAAATCCTAAGGAAAGGATTTTTCATAAAAGATGTTTGTGACACCTCCCTGCTCCTCAGCCAGGTCTGTCTGTGCTCCCACCTCTTCCCAGCCCAGGAAAGGCAGGTTTAGGGCTGGTTTAGGCAGGATTTTCCCTCACAAAGGAATTTGCCAGCTAGGCCCCAGAACGCGACCCAGGTAATGAGCTTTGTCATTTGCCACGTCTCGTGCAGGAGCTATTCTGGGAGCCAAACCAGCTTTTGTGCTCTGCTGAAAGGCTTTGAACTCGGAGGGGCTGTCTCAGGGATGCCTCTGACAGTGAGAGCCATAACACCCACCCTGACATATCCAGCACAGCTGGTGGGGGGAGCTTTCCCAGAAAAGGCTGGGATTTTCCAAGGGAACATCAGTCTTTTGGTAGGAGGGGAGATCCAGGCTCTCCAGGGAGGTGCTCCAGGCACCAAGTCAGAGCTCAAGGAGGATTTGGACAATGCTCTCAGGCACAGGGTGGGATTCTTGGCGCTGTGCAGGGCCAGGAGTTGGACCTGATGCTCTTTGTGGGTCCCTCCCAGTCCAGGATATTCTGTGATTCTCTGATCCTGCCCATCCAGAGGCAGAGATGCAGGAGATGGGGCTGCCCATGCTCAGCTGCACTGGTGGGAAACCAATCATGAAGATGCTCTGCAGGAGCAAGAGCCTGGATTGTCCCAAGGGAGCAGCAACCCTGGGAGGCCTCATGGTGACCCTGGGAAAACAAAATGTTCCAAGACAAACATTCATGGTTTATCCAGAGGAGATGGACACAAACCCTCTTGAGCCCTGCATATGCCAACATGTGGAACAACATGACGCAATTTTGGAATCCCACCACTGATCCCACTCTTTGCTCTTTGTCCATGTCCAGGCCCTGAGGCTGACCGCTGACCGCTTGTCCTTCCCAGCCCTGTAATGCGGTGTTGAAGATTGCAAGGCAAGATGTTTTCCATTACCATCTGTATGGCAGTTGTCTTTTGTCAAGTGGGCAGTTTGCCTTATCTCTGTCTTTGAGTGACCACATTCACACCTCCCTGGGAGAGGACATCTGCTGATAACAGACTATTGAATGTCACTGCATGGCTGATAAGAACTACAGCATCCCATTGGGAGATGTGAGCCCAGAGGGAGGAGCCAAGCATTCCTGCCCGGATATAATCTGGAGATCCTGGAATAACTGCACAGCTTCTCCATGGGATTCCCCAGAGGAACAGCAGCTGCCTCTTCCACTGGATCTTCAGAGGAAGAATCCATCCTTCTCTACAGGATCCTTGCTCCTACAGAACCACCCCTGACACTGCAGGAGGGCTGAGCCACAATTCCAATGGGACTGCCACCAACACCCTGACCCACAGGGTGTCAGGTTGTGTTCTGACTCTGTCAGTGTTGTTCTAGTGCACTGCATTGTTTATTTTATCCTTTTAGTTTTTAATTTCCCTGTTAAAGAACTGTTATTTCCTGCTCCCATATTTTTGCCTAGGAGCCCCTTAATTTAAAATTCATAGCAATTCAGAGGGGTGGGGAGGGTTTACATTCTCCATTTCAGGGGAGGCTCCTGCCTTCCTTAGCAGACTCCTGTCTTTCCAAACCAATACATGGGGTCAAGTCACAGAATCTCAGAACAGTTTGGATTGGAAGGAACCTTTAAGACCATCCAGTTCCACCCCCTGCCATGGGCAGGGACACCTTCCACTATCCCAGGTTGCTCCAAACCCCATCCAACCTGGCCTGGAACGCTTCTAGGGATGGGGTAGCCACAGCTTTCCTGGAAACCTTTTCCAGGTGTCCCAGTCTGGGCCTCACTGGATGCCAGTGGAAGTTTTACTTCCATGCCATGAGAGGGAAAACCAGGATCAGCCCCTGCCCAGAGCAGCACACACATGTTGATGGACAGGATGGATTTTTGTGTCAGAAGAGTGGTTTTGCTTATCTTCCACTGCACACAGATGAGCTTATTAAAGCAAAGTAGGTCAGGCACATGATATAACAGTGTGATCTGTGTGAAAGGCACTGGGAGGTGTTCATTGTGCTGAGACACTCCACTCCTGATGGATTTATTCCACTTCACACAAAAAGACTCGTCCAGAGCCAAATCCCCCCAACAAAGCCAGGAGCAAGCTCCCCACTAACTTCAGTGAGACCAAGATTTCAGCATCAGCCCCTGGTTTCTGCAGAGAATATTGCAAGGACTCCACAAAAGGAATTACTACCTTTGGATTCTATGGAAAATAAAAAGATGACGAATAAAATTAAAAATATATAAAGGAGTACAGTGCTGACTTCAGAAGGAGCAAGACTTCATTTCTCCAGGCTGCAACAGTTTGTGCCATCATTGAACATAATCACAGAGTCCCAGGATGGTTTGGGTTGGGAGGGACCTTAAAGCTCATCCAGTTCCAGCCCCTGCCATGGGCAGGGACACCTTCCATAGGCCAGGCTGCTCCAAGCTCTGTCCAGCCTGGCTTTGAACCCTTCTGCCACACTTGTTGCTCTGCAGGAACATGAACAGCCACATCTGTGCCTTCACCCAGCTGAAAATTAACCAGGTTTTGTGTGACGGTGTTCACAGGGGTCTTAGGATGAGGGGAGAGACGAGGATCTGACTCCATGTTTCAGACCGCTTGATTTATTATTTTATTATACATATTACATTAAAACTATACTAAAAGAATAGAAGAAAAGGTTTCATCAGAAGGATAGCTAAGCTAAGAATAGAATCAGAAAGAATGATAAAGGTTTCTGGCTTGGACAGAGAGTCTGAGCCAGCTGACTGTGATTGGCCATTAATTACAAACATCCAATATGGCCCAATCACAGATGCACCTGTTGCATTCCACAGCAGCAGATAACCATTGTTTACATTTTGTTCCTGAGGCCTCTCAGCTTCTCAGGAGGAAAAAATCCTAAGGAAAGGATTTTTCATAAAAGATGTCTGTGACAGTTTTGTCCTCCCTCATTCCCAGCTTCCTCCTCTCCCTGACCTGGCTGGCACAGATGCTGACACAGGCCTGGAGCTTGGACTCATCCCAGGACTTCATTTCACCTCCCAGACAGAAGATTATTCTCATTTAGGCATGAGCAAGCCCTGACTCCTCGCTGGTGAGCAGCTGGAAGTGGTTCCCCCTCCAAGAGGTGTCAGATCCAGCAGGAGATGCCTGCCCTGGGCTGACAGGGATAATCTCTCCCTCCCCAGTGACAGGCACCATCCAACGTTATCAAATCCAGCTCGTGGCTCCTGCTCAATCAGCAGCTTATTTAGAAAAGTCAGTTTGCTAATTGAGAAAAGTTTAATGAATTTTTGGTGTACAGGAGAAGAAAAAAAAAAAGATTACTTTATATTACCGATGTGTTCATTTGAAAAATTCATTACATTTATGTATTGTGTTTTCATGTAAATACCTCAGCCAAAATGTATTAGCAAAGAATACAATATTATGGTTCATGGTTCATGTGGTATCTGAAAGGAATAATTGTATAACTAATCAGTGAAAACAAAGTAAATGTTCCTCTTGAGCTTGTACAATAAAAAACTGAATTAAAATTATTCAGGCTCAAAAATGCAAATATGCCATGTTTCCCATCAGCAAGAAAATAAAAAAAAAAAAAATATTTAGAAACCCACCTGCAGTACTGGGTTCAGGTCTGAGGGCCCCAGCTTGAGAAGGATGTGGAGATGCTGGGGTGAGTCCAGAGGAGGCCATGGAGATGTTCCAAGGGCTGGAGCCAGGCTGGGAGAGCTGGAAGCGCTCCCCTGGAGAGGAGAAGGCTCCAGGGAGAGCTCAGAGCCCCTGGCAGGGCCTGAAGGGGCTCCAGGAGAGCTGGAGAGGGGCTGGGGACAAGGGATGGAGGGACAGGACAAGGGGAAATGGCTTCAAACTGACAAAGACAGGGTTAGATGGGATTTGGGGAATAAATTCTTCCCTGTGAAAGTGCTCAGGCCCTGGCACAGGGGGCCCAGAGAAGCTGTGGCTGCCCCTGGATCCCTGGAAGTGCCCAAGGCCAGGTTGGATGGGGCTTGGAGCAGCCTGGGACAGTGGAAGTTGTCCCTGCCATGGCAGGGGATGGAACTGGATGGACTTTCAGGTCCCTTTGCAACCCAAACCATTCTGGGGTTCTGGAATTCAAGGACCCAGGGTCTCTGGGATTTTCTGTTTCATCACAAGGCACTGCCCCAGTGTTTGTTCAAACCACTTCCCTGTCCTACAGCCCAACCAAACAGCTCAGGCCTGGACTTGGGCAGCTCAGTTTTGGTGATGGTTTTTAAATGCAACTTTCTCAAATGATGCCTGCAGTGTTAGGGCAGAATGGGAACAAGGTGATCAATACACAGAAACAACCCCAGGGTCTCTCAGAGAACAACCTGCTTTGTGTTTGAATGCACCCAAAGCAGACAAATGATGCTGGCATTTGTAATTCCACTTCAGTTCCAGTGATTTCCTGTCCATTTCTCTCTTTTCATGTACATGTGTAGCTCAGACTGAGACAGCTCTTCTCAGGGATCCCTGTCCTTGCACAGCCTGCTCTGAAACCCACAGAGCAGAGCTACAATGAGATGATTTTTGGGAAGCAGAGGGTCTGGATGAGCAGCACAGCCTGTGGAGTTGGCACAGCAGGGCCACAGCCTCTGTGTTTTCCAGAGGGCAGGGAAATGCTGCAAGCAGGTGAGAAGGAGGGGGAAAAGCCAAGGGAATCCTCCTGACTCTGTTCACTCCCAAAAATAGGGGGAAAGGAGGTTTTGCTCAGACTACCAAGAACCCAGTGGGGTCACTGATGCTGTGCTTCTGTTGGACCCCAGGACCTCAGACAATGCACAGTGGAGCCTCCTGGATGGGTTCTTCATGTCCTGACAGCAATGGAAAAATTTTTTAAAAAGGGAAGGGAAAGGGAAAAAAAAATCCACTTTCAGCACCACTGCTGGCATTGGGATTTTCACAGCCAATTGCTGTAGAAGCAGGGTTGATGAGCTTTCACCCAGGCTGCCAGCAAGGAAGGGGTTTGCTGCTCCTTCAGCAAAACCCCAAAGAGCAGAGGCAGAGGAGATCCAGCGCCCGCAGCAGAGGTGGAGATGGAGGATGGAGAACATCCAGAGCTGCTCACCTGGGCAGGATGAGGAGGCATTTCCAGGATAAATAAAGTCATACAGGATGCCCTGTGTGGGGTGACACAAATCCTGCAGCTCTTAATGGACTGGGGACCCCAAACCCCATCCCCAGCCCAGCAGCTGGGTGTTTCTTTTCCCAGAACCAGGCTCATTCCCGAGGCACAGCGTTAATATCAGCAGTGCTAAATTATTCACTGCCTCAGGGCACTCTGAGCCAGAGCTGGATAAAGCACTCAGGAAGGCTCTCACAGCATCCTTGGGGGCTGCCACAGTGTCCTGGGTCATTGTGGCTGTGAGGAAGGAGCTGGATCCTTCTTGGAGGGGCAGGAGGAGCCTCCAGGTGCCCTCCGAGCTGGCCCCGAGCAGCGTGCACTGGCTCTGAGCAGCCACAAGAGTGTGCCTGCAGCACAGCTTTGGGAAAATCAGTGTGATGATGCTAAAAGCTCTCCTCCTCTGCATGATTTATTTAAAAAATGTCAGAACCCAGGACATCCCTCTGGCTGTCCTGAGCAGCCCAGACCCCTGCCAGGGGGCTCAGAGCACAGAGCCCAAAATGCCCCTGTGGGTTTGGTTATGACCCATGGAGCAAGTTACCAACCTTAGATGAAGATATGCAAGCCACAACAGTTTAAGTAGAATGACAGTGAATTTGTCACGGGGTGAAAAAGCAGATTTTGGGGGTTTTAGAATGGGAGTTCAGAGGGCAAGATGGAGGGATCTGGGCATGTCCAGCCTTTCTCCTTCTTCTTCTTCTTGGCCTCCATCTTCTGCTGTGATGCTGGCACTTTTAGATTGGTTTAGAGTAGAAGCTCACTGTCTAACACAGGTGATGGGTATTGGGAAGTAATTGTAAACATTGTACACGTAGTTTTTAGTACAAAAACATAACACTGCCCTGGGAGCAGGCAGAGAGCCTGGAACTGCCCTGCTGAGCAAACCTCAGCTGGACAGGAGAAAGAATTTTACAGATAAGACAAAATAAACAACCTTGAGACCGAGAAATTAAGAGCTCTGACTCCTTCTTCAAGCATCAGGCAGAGAAAAGAGACTTTCCAACTTTTCTCAGGTCACTCTGACCAGTGAGAGATCCCAAGAGAAAAATATGGATATTGATCTAGTGCTGATATCCAACGGTGAGGGACAAAAAACTCTCTAACAGTTTAAAGTTAGAAAGTGTGTGTTTATTGTGGGATAGCTCCCAAATACACACCACAATTTACAGGTGATTCCAGAGTTCTTTTATGTATACAAGTATTGAATACCCAAAATACAAATGCATATTCATAACTTTGGTAGATCCCATTCCCAATATAGATATTGATCTAGCATTTTGGAAGCCTTCTTCATGGCCTCAGGTCAAATATAGTATTCTCTTGAGGGTCTGTGCCCTTCAGCACAGAAAGTTTAAAATTCTCAGCATTCAGGATTCCAACAGCAGCATGTCTGGGTAGGCATTTTCTGCCTCAAGGATGTTTTTACTTTCAGGCTCCTTAAAGCTGAAAACTACAGAGATGGGTCCCTGCATCTGTAGGATCTTGTCCCAGACCTTTAAGAGGTGTCCTAAATTCATCCTTGGCAGTGCTGCATTAATTGTTGGACTTGATGACCTTAGAGGTCTTTTTCAGCTTTAATGATTCAGTATTTCCATTATCTGAGCTGGTTACTCAGGCTCTTTATTAGAAAACTGCATCCCTAGGGCAAGACCATCCAAACTTCACCCAGTGAGTGTAGGATGAACACAGACCTCAGGATTAAAAATGCCTTTCCGTGCATGTAAAGGGAGCCAAGGGTGTTTATTGCAGTTCTAGGGGTTGGTGCCTGTAGATATTGTGTTTGGCCAGGCAAACTGATCTAGAAATTCACACCTGTCGTCTGAGATCTGCTTTCACAGAATCACACAATCATTAAAGCTGGAAAAGACCTACAAGATCATTGAGTCCAGCCTTTGACTGACCACCACTCTGTCAACCAGACCAGAGCCCTGGGTGCCACATCATTTGTTGAACACCTCCAGGGCTGGGGACCCTGAACAGCCCATTCCAATGCTTGGCAACCCTTCTGTGAATAAATTCCTCCTGATGACCAACATGAAGCTCCTCTGATGCAGCTTGAGGCATTTCCTCTTCTCCTGTCTCTTGTTACTGAGAGAAGAGCCTGACCCTCCCCAGCTGTCCCCTCCTGTCAGGGACTTGTGCAGAGCCAGAAGATCCCCTTGGATCCTCCTTTTCTCCAGGCTGAGCCCCTTTCCAGCTCCCTCAGCCTCTCCTGGTGCCAGGATTTCTTCTCCTGGGAAGCTGAGAAGCCTCAGAAAAGAATGGAAACAAGAATTATCTGATTGCTCGGGAATGTGGTCTGGAGATCGTGTACCAACAGGTGCATCTTTGATTGGTTCCATGTGAATTGTTTTTAATTAATGACCAATCATGGTTCAGCAGTGTTGAGGCTCTGAGGAGTCACAGGTTTTTATTATCATTCTTCTTGTTTTAGCCTTCTGGGTGTATCCATTCTCTATAGTTTAGTATAGTTTTAGTATAGCATATAATATAATGCAATATAATATAATGCAATGTAATATAATGCAATGTAATGTAATGAAATAAATAATGAATTATAATGTAATGTAATATAATGTAATGCAATATAATGTAATGTAATTAATATAATGCAATATAATATAATATAATATAATATAATATAATATAATATAATATAATATAATATAATATAATATAATATAATATAATATAATATAATATAATATAATATAATATAATATATATAATATAATATAATATAATATAATATAATATAATATAATATAATATAATATAATATAATATATCAGCCTTCTGAGAACATGAAGTCAAATTCTCATCTCTCACCTCGTCCTGGGGACCTCACAATCACCACAGTGCAGTGAGTCCATGCAGTGATTCCATGGGCCCACACAGGACCATGGAAACCACTTTCCTACCTGGGAATGACAGCTCTGAGCATGGTTTGGTGTCACATCCCTTCAGCATCAACCCCCACTCCTCACTGCAAGTGCTCTGCTCTGCCAGGGTCCTCTGAGTCTGCCTGTGCTGGTTTCTGCCAAAAGGAGGAGGTGGTGGAGCAGTGAGTCAGTGCTGACGGCTTCTCCCTCGGCACAGATGGGCAGCTTCTGCAGCCAGCACCAGCTGCAAGGCCCAACACGGAGGGGTTTGTGTGCAGGGGCTTGGGAGCAAAGCTCTGAGCTTTAAATTCACATTATCAGTGACTGGTGACCCCCACAGGGCTGGGAATTCCCACATGCCATTTAAAAAAAAATTATTAGGACATAGATTTTCCCTTGTCTGCCTAGTGGTTTATTTATCTTCTTGCATTTTGCAGGGAATTTTTTTTTTAATACCATCAGAATTACTAATAGACTTTAAGTAGCCAGGTAGCTTCTAAAATGTTCTCTGCTGTCATATTCTCATAGTATGAACATTCACATATTCCAGCCTCTTGTGTATTTGTGCAAGAAAATGTGATATCAAGAGCAATGGAGAGATGGGGCTGGTCACTGGTTCTGTTTTGGAGCAGCCAGCAGTGACCACAGCACCCAGCTCCATCTGGAGGGCTTCCAGTCAGGAGCTGTGTGGCCAAATTTCTCTTCACAGAGAAAAGCAAGGCACAACTTCCCAAGGATATTTTCTGGGAATTGCAGCAAGGAACCTCAGAGAAAGAAGAAACAATTCTTATCTAATTTGCTGTACCTGTGCTTGTGCAAAAGTAGAATGCAATGTGGAGATTGTTTACCCAGAGTGATGGGGTTTTGTTGTCTTGGTTTGGAAAGCCAGGAGTCTGCTAAGGAAGGCAGGAGCCTCCCATGAAATGGAGAATGTAAACCCTCTCCACCCCTCTGAATTGCTATAAATTTTAAATTAAGGGGCAAAAATATGGGAGCAGGAAATAACAGTTCTTTAATAGGGAAGAAAAAATAAAAGGATAAAATAAACAATGCAGTGCACTAGAACAAATTGACAGAGTCAGAACCCAACCTGACACCCTGTGGGTCAGGGTGTTGGTGGCAGTCCCATTGGAATTGTGGCTCAGCCCTCCTGCAGTGTCAGGGGCGGTTCTGTTGGAGCAAGGGGGATCTGTAGAGAAGGATGTATTCTTCCTCTGAAGATCCTGTGGAAGAGGCAGCTGCTGTTCCTCTGGGGAATCCAGTGGAGAAGCTGTGCAGTTATTCCAGGATCTCCAGATTATATCCAGGTAGGAATGCTTGGCTCCTCCCTCTGGGCTCACATCTCCCAATGGGATGCTGTAGTTCTTATCAGCCATGCAGTGACATTCAATAGCTGTTATCAGCAATGTCCCCTCCAGAGGGAGGAGTGATTGTGAGCACTCAGAGAGAGAGATAAGGCAAACTGCCCACTTGACAAAGGTAATCTGCCATATATATGGTAATTGAAAACATCTTGCATTGCAATCTTCAACATTTGTTTCCTTTTCCTGTCAGGGCCAAGCATGTCAGTCAGCAGACAATCAAGAGATTCTGGGCAGTGGAATTGAATTGAGTGCTTGTGCAGATTCAGTTTAGATGTAGTGTAAAATAGTACAGAATAATATAGTATAATAAAGTCATTAATTAGCCTTCTGATATCCATGGAGTCAGATGCATCATTATTCCCTTCATCAGGGGTTGGTTTGAATCCTGTAGAGCCAAGGTCTGGTTTGGATCTGAGCACTCCCACATCCCTGGGAATTTGGATGGAGCTGTTTGGGAGCCACTGAAGGAACCAAGCCAAGCTGCCAAGCCTTGGGCTTGGTGTGAAGCTGATGTCCCTCCCAGCACAGGTGATGGGGGAGATGGGTCAGGGCTGGCAGCAGCTCCCTGTCACCTTCCATTTGTGAATGAAGACCTAACTCTGGCTGCTGCCATCTGCACCAGCTTGGACACGGCCACGGCATCCAGGGAAAACAGGACAGCCAAGACAAACACTCACTTCCAAAAGTGCTCACAGCTGACATATTGCTCATCTGAGGCCAAGGAACCTCCTGGTCACTGCTCACTGCTCCAAAACAGGACCACTGACCAGCCCTATCTCTCCATTGCTCTTGACATCACATTTTCTTGCACAAATAGACAAGAAGTTGAAACACTTGAATGTTCATACTATGAGAACATGACAGCAGAGAACATTTTAGAAGCTACCTGGCTACTTAAAGTCTATTAATAATTCTCATGGTATTGTTTAAAAAATAAATAAATTATTAGGACACAGATTTTCCCTTCTCTGCCTAGTGGTTTGTTTATCTTCTTGTATTTTGCAGGGAATTAAATTCTTGTCTCCATGGAGTTATCAATACTCCCACCCAGATTTCTTTCCTGAGCAGGTAATACCCATCAGAGTCTCTGATTACATATATATGGTTAATTACTCTTTCCCATGTTTATTATTTGGAGCTTACCAAGACAGAATTCCCCTGGAGTTTACCCTACAGGAGTGGGGATCCATTCTCTTCCCTTGACACAAATCTTTAGGTTAAACCATCCCACATAATTGTGTGATCCCAGCAAGGTGTGGCACCTCAGAAATCCCCTTTTTTTCTGGTCAGTTCCTGAAGAGCTTATCTAGACCTTTAGGGGATCTGCTTGATAACCCCTCTGCAGTGAAAAATGACCATTGTTTCTGTATTTTCTCTCCTTTCTTTAAACAATTAGAAATCCCTGACAGGGCTTTCATCTAACACCATAATAAAACAGTTTATTTTAAAAATGGTTGCAATAAAACTGCTAAAAATCTTCCAGAGACTCCAGTATATCTGAGTATCCCAGGGGATCCCTGCAGTTTTCCTCTACAGAATGAAGAGCTTCCAGGCTGTGGTTTCCAGAGCACCTCCTGCCTCTCCCTGTGGTGGTGTTCACAGGGGTCCCAGGATGAGGGAAGAGATGAGAATCTTGGCTCCATGTTTCAGAAGGCTGATTTATTATTTTATGATATATATTATATTAAAAGAAAATTATATATTAAACTATACTAAAAAAATAGAAGAAAGGATTTCATCAAAAAGCTAGTAAAGAAAAGAATGGAATGATAATAAAATCTTGTGACTGCTCACAGCCTTGACACAGGTGGCTGTCATTGGTCATCAAGTAAAAACAATTTCACATGCTGGGTAAACAATTCTCCAGATCACATCCCAAAGCAGCAAAACATGGGGAAGCTGAAGCTTCTCAGCTTCTCAGGAGAAAAGATCCTGGCAAAAGGATTTTTCATAAAATATGTCTGTGACATCTCCCAGCTCCACAACCACATTGATCCAGACTCATCCAACCCACACTCGCTTTTTGTCTCATCTCCAGCACTGGCCAAAGTGAACATCTAGGAAAAGTACAGGAGCAGCATGAGCATGAAGTGATGTTTCCTCTGCTACTCTCTCAGACTCAAATAATTTTCCTCTTGGGAACTTCTTGAGCCAAGTACTTGCAGATAGTTGGAAACCCTCAGCTGCTGCTTCCCCTGAACACACATAAACTGTTGTCATTCCCAATTCCACCTCACCTACAGCCATTTGCCACCCCCCTGTATGTATTTATGTACATACACCCCCTCCACATCCATAAAGGAACCAGAACTGGGGTACCCAAGAAGGATTTATGAGTTATAGATTTCCATCATGACACAACAGTGTTAAAATCTGGTGCCACATTTACCACTTTCCATTCCCCTGCTAAGTATCACCACATCCAGGAGATTTCTTGGTTATACTTCTGATGCTTATTTTTTCTCTTTAAAAGATTCAAATTCAAGCAGTTTGACATTTTCTACCCTGAACATTTCAGAGGATGCTGGAAAGCATCCAGTACTCATTTTATCACTTTACTTTTTGGCCAGATTTCAGTGTAGCCTTTTTTCTTTTGCACAGAATTAAAAGATCACACAACAGGTTAGTTTTCCATATGTTTCATTGTTTCAAATTATTAGCTTAATTTAGGCTCCTTTGGTGTTCTCCTTTCACAGACTTTGCAATCAATGTGTTTACTAGCAAGTGAAGACATCATGAATGTATGTGTGTATTAGAGGGTAAATGCAAAAATTACATTCTGAATTCGCTGACACGAGCAGTCACCCCTACAACACGGTTTTGAGAGTTTAATCAAGAAACAAAAACTTGTGAGCCCAAACAAAACATCTTGACTTTCTCATTTCAATTGCTAAACACTCACCCAGGCTGCATGTGAATGAATTGCCGACCCTGAAATTATGTGCATAAATTATTTGGCAAACAAGTCTGAGTAATGAACAAATGTGGGTGAATTGCTGTGTTGGGGAAGAGAAAGTGAGGCATGATTCATTCAATCACCCACTCGTTATGGCTGAGTCCCCAGGCTCAAATTAGGCAATAATCAAGGATCCTTCAGTGCAGGGGCTGGAGTGAGCTCAGCTGGGCTGTCAGCCTGCAGACACAGGATTTGGGGCCAGTGTCTGCAGCATCCAGCACTCATCCATAGTGCTGAAGTGCCCAGCCAGTCCTGATGCAGCCACTTGGACACCCCTCATGCATCAGGAAATTGCAAAATCACACATCTCTGGGCCAAATGATGGTCAATCCATGGTCTAAGCCAGACTGGTTGTTCTCATGCAGTGTAAGCAGGGCTCACACTGGCAGAGAGTAGGATTAGATGGGATATTAGGAAAAAATTCTTGGCTGTGAAGGTGAGGAGGCCCTGGCACAGGGTGCCCAGAGGAGCTGTGGCTGCCCCATCCCTGCAGTGCTCCAGGGCAGGTTGGATGGGGCTTGGAGCACCCTGGGACAGTGGAAGTGTCCCTGCCCATGGCAGGGGGTGGAACTGGATGGGCTTTAAGGCCCCTTCCAGCCAAGGCCATTGTGTGGTTCACAGGCACGAGAAAAGCTCACCTTGTGCCATCCCTGATTTTCAGTACTCGCACTGGGCACCACCACCTGAGAGTGTGGAAATGATCCACAGACTGAACTGGATCCAAACCTGCACTCCCATTTGTAATTGTAGGAGAGGTTTGAGTTCTCTGCCTCTTGAATCAGGCAGGCTTCTGACCATTTCTTCTTTTCCACTTACACTCATTACTCCTCTGGGTTTTGAGGTTTGCATGGGATTTCTGTAAACCTTGTTCTTGATGATGGGTCTGACAAACCTATGCCCAGTGTGACCAACACCCAACAGCTGCTCTCCATCCAAGCATGCCCCCAGCCCCACCTCCTGCCCTCTGAGCCAACAAAACACAAAGTTCAGCTTCCCAACCTCCCAGCTGCCCTTTGCCCTCACCAGGCTCGTGTTCAGACCTCTGATGGTTTGGGCAGAAGCATTGCACTGCCTGTGCTAGGTGGTCACTCTGTGCATGCTCAGAGCAAAACCAGCATCCAGAGATCCTCCAGGAACCAAGGATCAACAAAACATCCTCTGTCCTGAAGCTTTGTGGCTAAAACCTCCCCAGTCGGATTTTTGAGAGAAGGAACAGAGTAAAAGCACTCAGAGCAAAAAGTGCCTTTTTATTTTTCTTTGGCTTTGCTGAGCATCAAAACAAGTGCAAAGGTGAAATTCCCAGGGAACTTTTATTCCAACCATCCTCCTTCAGCCACTCCTGATTTCCAGAGTATCACTAGCAGGTGGTGCAGAAGACACTGCCAAGGCTCACTTGGAGGATATTTTTGAAAGCATTAAAAAAATTCCCTTGAACTATTCTGAGCACTGCAGGCAGCTCTCTTCTGCCTCAGAAGGGAGTGTGGAAACTTGGGTTTCCTCCCCAAAAGCAAAATACCTCTGCCTATCCCTGGCCCTGCATGAGGCTCAGTGTAGAATATGAGCTGGATTCCTCCCCTGGGGAAACCAGAGCTGAGTTATTGTTCAGTGGCATCAGGAATTGATTCCGTGTGAATGGGAGAATAAAAAATCCAGGCAAAACTATGAGATCCCAGCCAGCAATACACTTTAACCCACATCTAAGCTTAAGGTCATGAGCAGTCCCAAGTAAAATACCAGGACTGGATGTACTGGCCTTAAGTGCATAAAAATGGGTTTATACATGCACAGTAATAAATTTTAGCAAGGATGGTGGTTTAAGTTGCCTAATTCCCTGCAGCACTTTGGAGTTTCTGTTTCTGGTTATCTCACATATCTATGCCACAGTGAAGGGAGAGTGACAGGCCCAGCGCTGGTGCAGTGTGGTGTGGAGCAAGCAGGAGTTTCACTTCCCAGGCCAGCTATTTCCCCTCTGCTCCATTGTGGAATCCTGTTGAAAGGGGAATTTGTCCATGTAGCATCATATAAGAGAAGAAAACAAGTTTTGTACACCACTTTACACTGGAACACTGATTAACACTCAGGCAATGTAACTTTTACTAAATTAGATTGGCAGTCACAAAATGCTTTGCTAATTCTGTTTTCAGTGCTCTGCCAGTGACATTAATGTGAGTGACATGGCCTGAGCTTCCTGTTGCACACATGATTCTGTGGTGCAAAATCCACTACAGACAATCAAAGATTATTATATGGCTGGAGTTTTAATAGAAGCAGAGTACAAAAAGACCTCAAGAACCTTCTCTACTCTATTCCTGTATAACAGGGCAGAATCAGCTGAGTGATTTTTGAGAGCTTTCCATGATAACCCTCTCTAGTTTATTGCAGGACTTCACTGTTCATACAGGTCACATTTTTCAGAATTCTCCTGGTCAGTACACATCTCTTACACCTTCCTGGTGAATCTCTGAAACACTTTGTGCTCAGCTCTTTCTAACTCCATATTTACAATATTTCCTTGTCTTGCTTATGTCTTTCCCAACAAAAGTCTAACTAATGTCAAGACTCACAACTTGAATGTTTTCCCCTCTGTCCCAAAGCCTGTTGCTCTGCCATGGAGGGAAATGGGGTTGATTTGATATGATTTGTTCTTGACTGTCTCTAATCTCCTTGTCCTCTCTTACATGCATACAAATTGTTTGATTATTTGTTCCAGGATTTCTCAGGAAATTGAAGGTAAACTGATGGTCCATAATTCCCTAGCTCCTTTCAACCCTCCCATTTTTTATTAAATTTCCATCCTCACCTGCAGTTTTTTAAGGCACTTATCAAATATTTCATTCCTTAGAGAATCTATCAGCAAATTAGAAACAAGCAGAGGACATGCACAAAAAGAATGATCATAGTTTAATGACCTAAATTGCTATGTGGTATTTTAATCAGGTTTAGGCAGATTAATATTGGATTTTGGTTTGCTTTTTTCCCAAAACACTACAATTTGGGTCTGTCTCCATTGTACAGCTTTCAGCAAGCTCACTTACAGCATCACATGATTTTTTTAATATGCTGTAACTGTTCTCCTTGACAGCTATAAGGCAAACCCAGCCAAGGGGGCCAGACTGAGCCTGACACTGCTGGTGGCTGTTACTACACTGCATTTCCTGCCACTGTGCTCCTTTCACACCATGAACTGGGATGGGTCACAGTGTGTGGGTGAGCAGTTCATGCAAGGAGAGCAACACATTGGCTTGCCCAAGTGCAAATCCCTCCTTGTGCAACGCTGGGAGCAGGGAACAGCGATGGATGAGAAAGGCAGACATGCCCAATTCTCACAGCACCCTCCCTGCTGTGCCAGGGCTGCTCCCAGGGCAGCTGGGTCCAGCTGGGATCAGCTGCCAGCATCAGCTTTGCAGCCATACATTGAGCTTTGCTGGAAGTCACACTTGCACCTTCCCCCAAACTCTTCCTTCTTTCCCATTCTCAGTTAAGGTCTGGGAAGAGGAGAGCTGTCTCCAGCCATCCACAGTGCAGTGCATCATCTGAAATTAATCATTCCCCATCAGCTTCCCAGGCCAAATGCCAGGCACAGTGGAGTCAATCCTCTGGCATGAAATCATCTCTGAAGCAGCATCTCTGCTCTTAAGTGCATTTTCACTGGGTTTTTAAGCACACATCAAACCTGGGCTCAACAGAAAGAGATTCTCTCTGCTCTTTGCATTGTTTTTTCCAGCACTGCTGAAGGGCACTGTGTTCTCAGGAGACAGGGAGGAGTAAAAGGAGTCTTGGCAGGGTAGCAGACAGTAGGAAACTCTTCCTCAAAAGCTTAAGAGCACCTTATCAGAATGAGAATGAGGTTATGGACACACCTTTTCCTCCTGCTGAGTCATGACTTCTTCCTGCCACTGACAGTAGACAGGGAAAAAGCAGCCAGCTCCCAGTCAGTGATCAAAGACTCTCATGATTTCTCTTGTAGGATGAAAAAAAGAGGTAAGGCCAAGAAATGAAATAAATATTGTCATGATTGACTCATCCTTCACACATCTCTGGTTTGTATTCCTTTTTTTTTAACCTGTCAAACCCCTCACTGTCGTTTCACACTTGGTTTCAACACAGCTACAGAGGTGGAGATGGCAATTCTCCTGCTTATTGATCTTGACATGACAAATCCTTGTCTCACACGGAGAAAAATGTTCCTGCTGTCAAAAGAGACGCAGGCAGTGACTTTTGTGTCTTCCTCTGGTAAAATAAACTTGGATTGTGGCACGGGGTCAGTGCTGTGGGAATTGCAGATGCTGGAGTGCTGTACAACACTCCCCTCTGGTGATTTCTCTGGTTACAACACTTCCCAAACCGCAGCCTTTCCCCATTAACCTCTTTTACATGGCAGATTCCCTCCCTGAGCACCAGCCCTGCCCTCAAACAGCCACTTCCCTCAGGGGGAACTGAACAACACTGTCTGAAACATTCACACAAACTTTAATTTTCCTGATTTCCTCCTTCCCTGTGCCTATAACCCTGTAATGTTTTTATATACTAAATTCTTAGCATTTAGAATAAATGAAATTTTATAATTTTAAATTACAAACATTTCTTTTTTTCTATTTTAAATTCTCTATTTGCTGCTTCAGGAACTTGGACAGACCTGGTATTCCCACCTCTGCCAGCACACGTTGCATTTCCTCTCCAAATGCAGAGTTCAGTGCAGAAATTTCAGACCTGCAGGTACATCTTTGCTACTCTCTTGTATTTATTGGAGCTGCAGAGGATCAGAGCCAGGCTGCTTCAGTGGAATGACAGCATCTTTGCCCACTCAGTGCCTGTCTCTAAATTTTGAAAGCATCACTAAAAAAAAAAAAAAGGAATCAGTGCAGGATTCCTGCTCACCATGGCAAGGTTTGGGCTTGCTCTGAAAGAATGGCAGAGTTGGACACTGCTCGGGAAGGGAAGGGAAGGGAAGGGAAGGGAAGGGAAGGGAAGGGAAGGGAAGGGAAGGGAAGGGAAGGGAAGGGAAGGGAAGGGAAGGGAAGGGAAGGGAAGGGAAGGGAAGGGAAGGGAAGGGAAGGGAAGGGAAGGGAAGGGAAGGGAAGGGAAGGGAAGGGAAGGGAAGGGAAGGGAAGGGAAGGGAAGGGAAGGGAAGGGAAGGGAAGGGAAGGGAAGGGAAGGGAAGGGAAGGGAAGGGAAGGGAAGCTGGGGACTGAGTGTGGCAGGGAGGTGGGATGGGTGGAAGAGGTGAGGACACCAGTGTGTCACAGGCACAGCTCCACACCTGAGCAAAGCAAGCAGAGACACCTTGGTGACAGTGACCAGGCTCAGCTGAGAGCCCAGATGGCCCAACAAGTCCATGGAGAGCACAGGATGAAGCAGGAATGGTCATGCTGGACCTATCTTGATGCCTCAGGGTTTAGCTTTTATATGTTTCAGATTGTCTACCACTGTAGTGTGTAATTCTGAGCTTCATATCAGGGGATGGTGAGCTCTGTGCACAGAGCAGGGAGACAAAACAATTCCTGCTCCAGCTGGGCACCAAGGACAAATGATCCAAATCTCAGGCCAAGAGCACAAACACCATGGGCTGGAGAGAGAAAAACAAGCAGGGTGGGACTGCAGGGGGTAAAGCTGGAAATGGACAATGAATTCCAATATGCAAATGGAGCAGAACTTATAGAAGTGAGAGACCCTGTGATCAATTGTCCATTTTGTGACCATTTTGGTTCACCTTGGGTGCAGCCCTGGCTGGGCTCTTGTGCTGCCCAAGGTGGATCCACTGAGGCCTCCTAATAAATCCCTGCTTTATTCTTTAGCTCAGTCCAGTCTCTGTTCTAGGTCAGCCTTCACAAGGCATCAATCTCAAAGCTGACCTTGACTCCAAATGAGCAAACCCCAGGAAGGGGAACACCCTCAGAGCCATAGCAATGACAAGTCCCACAAAAAACTTTTATTTGCCCACGTGAAAAAGCAGATTCCAAAATATATACTTTATTTTTTATTTGGACAGATGGAAAGGAAAAATAGACTTGATTACTGCTTTACTGGTGTGGTCAAGTAATGCAATCACCATTAGGAGTAACTTTTTAAAAGTTTTTTTGTTAATAAGTGAAGAACAACAGAGAACTTTTCAGTTCTATTTCCCTGTCACACCCTCATGTCAAACTACTTCCCCTTCTTTGAGAAAAAATCCCAACAATTTCTTTATTAAGCACTGACCTGCTCCTATATTTTATGGCCCAGATTAAGTACAGCTCAATATTTTGTCCCCAGCATCCTTATTTCTGGTGCAGCTGGGATGTCACTTTGTTACCACAGGGTACAAAGGTAAGTTTATTTGTCCATTTTCTACTATAATACCTTGAGAGCAACTGTGAAACTAAATCAAAGGGTAGGTTCTTCAGCACTGAAGAGAAGAGGAAGGCCACCAGCAGCTCCCTTTCTTTTCCCAGATACTGGAACTAAGTTTCCAAGGTTTGCCAAGTTGCTGTTTTCTTAACAAATTAACCATGGGCACCTCTAGGGTCACAGAGTTACTGAACAAAGAATGACAAACAGCAAGGTTTGGGTCTGAGCCCCGTCCCTGCCTCAGAACATGTGGTTTGTGATGGGCTGTGTGCTCACAGCTGAGGGATGCTCAGAAAGCAGTGAGAGGAAAACTAAGGAGAAAAATGTACCTAAAATTAGGGGCAAGAGTAAAAAGGTGTGGGTTCTGGCTGAGAATATGCACCTTCAAAGCAGCTAAGCAGTTATTTTCATAACAGGAGAATTAAGACAACCTTAAACTCAGACTGAGCATATCTCAGCAGCAGCAATAAAATCATAAAACTATGGAATGGTTTGAGTTGGAAGGGGCCTTAAAGATCGTTTTATTCCAACTCCCCTTCCACTACACCAGGCTTTCATGATGATTTAGATCATCTTCACCCTAACAATGTTTCCTGGCCTGGATTGCCTTCTTCACACAGACATGACCCTAAAATGTGGCTCTGACTCTCCCAATCCCACAGCAGCTACATGGAAATGAGAGCAGAATTTGGGCAACTCCTACATTAACATTTCTTTGCTCTTTCTCTTTAAACTACCCCAGGCCAGTGAACTTGAGCCAGAGCAATTCCATCGGGCCCACAAGGGTCCTTTGGTGCCTGATAACACACACAGAAAAATAAAAATGAAACCTTTGAGCACAGTTTTGTATGTGAGCACCTCTGTGGAGCAGAGAGAAGTGTTTAAGAACAGATCTGCAGAGCACAAAGCCAACATGGGTAGAGATAATATGAATTAACCTTTCTGAATCATAATCACTAAATGGTTTGGGGTGGAAGGCACCTTAAAAATCATTTTGTTCCAACCCCCTGCCATTGACAGGGACACCTTCCACTAGAGCAGGCTGCTCCAAACCCCATCCAGCCTGGCCGTGGACACTCCCAGGGATGGGGCAAAGGAGACTTGGAAAAGAATAAATAAATGTAAAAGGATTCAGAATAAATAAATGTTAAAGGATTCATTTCTTTCTCAAAATTTCAGTATTTCCCTAAGTAGTTACTTTGAATAAAAGCCTTTAATTCCCTCAATTTCCAACAAATCTTTTACTCTTTTCCCACTTCACTTCAGCATTAAGCAGTTAATAAACAGGAGGCTGTAACCCCACAATAATAGTTCTTCCTAATTAAAGAATCCTGTTAGGACATGTGGAACAGTTCCTGGATTTTACTTTTAAGCCCAGACCTGTCACTTCCTTGAAAAATAACTGTAGCAAATGAAAATGAGCAAGTTTTATGAGGGCCCTGCAAAGCTTTACATGAGGAAAGAAAAAAACCCCACAATTTCTCTACATTTTGAGGGGCTTTGTGTGCACATTAATATAATATTCATACCTAAAGGACTTGTTTGTTGCTGTGGTATCTTAAAAGAATTTATTTGAGGCAGAAGAGCAGCAGAGATGGCTTGAGATTCTTTCAGCCTTGTCGAATTTTCACTGTTACCAGTCACACAATGCAGCCCAAGGCTCATCCAGGCAGGAATGGATGCATCTGATGCAACTTTTGGAAGGAAAAGCAACAACTCCTGAGCTCTGATCAGCAACAGTGTCACCAAAACACCTCTGGCAGCTGTCCCCAGACTGAACACAGCTGGGAAGGTCCTTGTGGGCAGCGCCTGTGCCTGCTCAGGCTGGTCAAACAAAACCCAGAGCAGACAGCCACTGTCCCTTGTGCTGGGCACTGCTGGGGCCACACTGCCAGCCCTGGGTGCCTCCATCCAGGTGAAAAACACCAATCACTTGTTCTTAAAATTTTAAAAGTTTAATAGTAATTAAATGGTTATAAAAATAGCAATATAATTAGAGTAATAAAATAATTTGGACAATTTGGATTAGGACAATATGAGACAATAGAAACAAAGAGTTACAGACAGTCCGGGTACCTCTTTCTGGGCAAAGTAAGCCTGAAAAAGGGACACACATTAATAGAGGATTAACTCTTAAAAACAATAACCTGTTGCATATTCATACACCTCATCCATGATGCATAAATTCCATTCAAACACAGGATTCTGTCTGGTCAGTGTCAGCTTCTTCCTCTGAATCCTGACGGCGGCTGAGCAGGCAGGAAGAAGTTCATTTCTTCTGATAATGGAGCAATAAATTCTCTTTTTCTCAAAGATTTAGGTTCCTGTGGCTGCTATCTTGCTGCAAGTCCTCTCTTTTAAAAAAGTATCTTACATGGTATAGTTTCTATCTTAACCTGATGTTATAACCTAAATTTATATTTAACACACTACTTAAGAAAATTAACACAGCATAACTTTCTAACATAACACATTTAATATTCATTTTAATATTTGAGAAAAGCCAATCATAAAATACACATTTTTCACAATCCAGGATGACATTCAGGGACTGGAACAAGTCTGGGGATAGGGAATGGAGCTGGGGAAAGGTCTGGAGCTCAAGTTCGATGAGGAGCAGCTGAGGGGGCTCAGCCTGGAGAAAAGGAGGATCGGGGGGACCTTGTGGCTCTGCACAGCTCCTGCCAGGAGGATTGGACTCTGCTCCCAGGGAACAGGGGCAGGACAATAGGACACACTCCTAAGATGTGCCAGGGGATGGATATCAGGAAGAATTTCCTCACTGGAAGGGTGATCAGACACTGGAATGGACTGCCCAGGGAGGTGGCAGAGTCACCATCCATGGAGGTGCTGAAAGCAAAAGACACAAAGCTATTCCAAAGGATGGGGAAGGGTCTGGAGGGGTCTCATGAGGAGCAGCTGAGGACATTTGGTGTGTCCGGCCAGGAGCAGAGGTCAGACCTGCGCCGCCAGAGCTGCCTGAGGAGAGCAGGGCAGGCCAGGGGCTGATCTGGCCACTCTGGGGAGCCCAGGGAGCGGCAGGAGCTGAGGCACGACAGGGTTAGGCGGGATATCAGGAAAGGTTCTTCCCCCAGAGGGTGCTGGGCACTGCACAGGCTGAACAGGGAACGGGCACAGCGCCAAGCTTGACAGAATTCGGATCTGGGACAACGCTGTCAGGCACAGGGTGGCATTGCTGGCGTGTCCTGTGCAGGGCTGGGCGTGGGACTCCATGATCCCTCCCCGCTCAGGATCATAGACATGGATACTTTCATAGACACTCCGACTCTATGAAAGACTGGATGTGTTCAGTAATGGGCTGGGCTCAACGACTTCAAAGAGCTTTTCCAACCCAGTGACTGACTCCGTCCCCCTGTCCCTGCCCGCTCTCCCCGCCCCAGGTCCCGTCTGAGAGCGCCGGCCCCGCCCCGCTGTCTCCAGGCGCCGCCGCCAAGAGAGGAAGTGTCGTAAGGGCGGACAGGAACTGGCCGCGGGTTTTACGGCCGCGGCGGCCGCGCTTGGCGGCGGCGGAGCGGGAGCTGCCCAGACGCGGCGGTGAGTGGTGGCGGCGGGGGCACCGCGGGCCCCGAGCGCTGCGGGAACGGCGCCGCCCGCGCCCGCAGGGGGAGCGGGGCAGCCGCCACAGGGCGCGGCGGGGCGGCGAGGCGCGGCCCGGGCACCGTGCGTGCCTTTGTTCGCGCCCCCCCCCACTCCGCTCCCCGCCGAGCGCGGCCCGTGAGGCCGCCGCGCCTCTCCTCCCCCCCCCCCCCCCCGACACCTTCCCGTGGCCCCCGTTGGGTTTGGCGCCTTCCTCCTCCTCCTCCTCCCCGGTGAGTTTGTGTCGGTCTCTCCCGTAGGATATGGCCGAGGTACCGCCGGGGCCTAGCAGCGTCCTGTCCCCGCAGGGGGACACGCTCTCCCCCTTCCCCGGAGGAGGAGGAGGGGGAGCTGCTTCCTCCTCCTCCTCCTCCGCCGCCTCCTATGCCGCCGCCGCCGCCGCCTGCACCGGCGCCCAGGACGAGGAGGCCGAAGAGGAGGAGGAGGAAGAGGAGGGACCCGCGGGCGGACGAGAGCAGCAGCAGCAGCGAGGAGGAGGAGGAGGAAGCGACGGCGGCAAGGGGGGCCCGCAGCACCGCCACCACCACCGCCACCACCACCACCCCCCGCACCACAACCACCAGCTCAACGGCCTCATCAGCCCCGAGCTGCGGCACCTGCGGGCCTCCCTCAAGGGCAAGATCCTCGGCTCGGAGGCAGGGGCGGCCCCCGAGGGGCTGGAGAACAAGCGAGCCAGCAAAACAATGGGCTCCGGACAGCAGCAGTCGTCGCCCCCCAGCGCAGCGCCCTGCTCGTCCCCCCACGCCAACCACCTCCCTCCCCAGGGAAGGACTGCACCCTCTCCTCCTCCTTCTCCCCCGGCTAAAGGGGACAAGAGCCAGCCTGCTGCCACAACCACGGCTGCTGCTGCTGCTAAGACTGCAGCCCGCAATGGGCTGGCAGGAGAGACTGGCTTGGAGGAGGAAGAGCAGGAGGAGGGGGATGAAGGAGGGGAGGAGGAGGAGGAGTCCCTGCAGCTACTCTCCGGGTCCTTAGAAGCAGCGTGCAGTTTGAAAAGCTCGGGAACGGACTGTCAGCCCGAGGAGGACCTAACGATACGATACGTCCAGTATGAGTCAGAGCTGCAGATGCCCGATATCATGAGACTGATCACCAAAGATCTGTCTGAACCCTACTCCATTTACACATATAGGTATTTTATCCACAACTGGCCACAACTTTGCTTTTTGGTAAGTGCCGGAGGGAGCAGGGAGGGCAGGAATTGGGAGTGGCTTGGGGCTGGGGAGGAGGGGATGGAAGGGTTGGCGTTTGTGGAAATACTTTTAATCATCTTTTTTGGAAATACCTGTCCCCTTGTGACCCGTGCAGGTACAAGTAAAGCACGTGGCCGAAGTTCTGCATTTGTTAACACGTGTTTTAAATGGTGGGGAAAGGGTTTGAGCGCAGGGCTAGGATCCAGGAATTCAGGGCTTCTAATCTTGGTTTTGACATTGACTTTTGTGACCTTTGGTAGCTCATTTTATGATTCTGTCTCAGTTCCTGGGCTTGGATGTAAAAAAGAAAGTACTTAGTCCACTAATGCCTTGTAACTGCTCGCTAATTCTTGCACAATGGTTTTAAAACTGACTGAAGCGGGGCTGGCACATAAATGCTAAGTGATAGGTGGGGAGGCACTGTGAAAGGTTTAGCAGACTTTTTGATCTGTGAGCTTACTTTGACAAAGACAAGTCCCACTGTGTTGCTTTTACAGGTGTGAGAGTGCTCGCAGCATGCAGGAATCCTCACGTTGGCTCCCTGCACTAACAGCGTATTTAGCGTTGTATTCTTCCCAGTGCACTGTTGAAAGGCTGGTTTAGCTGCCCCCCTGCCTTCTTAAATGTTTAGCACTTTTTGTGTCTCAGTTGCAAGCTTTTAGGATGATAATGCATCCACAGGTAAATGAAAGTGAGTAGAAGCTGGCCTGAGGAGTGCGTGTGCATAGCAAGGGCTTAGCTGTGCTTGATTTACTCACAGCAACACTCCCAGCTGCAAAACAGAACGTTCAGGGGAGTTTGTGGCACTTCCTTGCTAAAGAAAATGAGGAATTCTTGTCTCTTGAAAGCTCTGTTTTAGCCAGAGCCAAGTCACCCTTCAGTTGAGGGCTATCTCTGAAATTTTGGTAGAACATGAGGACAAGAGGTGAGGCCAATGGAGCCCATCTGGCCTTGAACTTCCTGAATGCTCCCCGTTCAGGATCTGCTGGAATTTATAGCAGGGTTGATATGGTTTATAGGAGGATTTTCACAACTGTGCCCCTTAAAACCCTGCAGAGGGAATACAGTAGGATTCCAGGAAGTTGAGCAAAGCAAAATGTTGACCTTCTGGAACAAAACAGAATATGAAAATATCGGAGAGCGTTGTTGGATGCAAAGTCATGTTTGCCATTACAGGGATGCTGATCAGAGCACAGTGATGTTCAAACACTGAGCTCTGCCTGTGACAGATTTACCTCACACTGAGAGTGAAATGCTCAAGAATTACAAAAGTCCATCCTTAGAGCATCAGGTGCAGCCCTGGTGATGCCAAGGCAATGTTGGATACTCTTAGATCACAATGCATTTCTTTAGACTTTCACTCATTATGGGTTTTTTTTTTTGGTCAGGGAATAACTGGAGAATTTTGTTGTGAGAAGAGCAGTGACAAGTTGTTTGACAGAAAACTAAAACAGATGATTTCTAATAAGCGCATTTAAAGAGTAAGATATCACTCAAAGGAAAGAAAGCTTATTTTGTAGTGACAGCTTCATTTTTTGATAGCCCTGAAAAATCAACAAAACTTTTCTTGAACTCGATGTATTTGCCTTTTTTTTAGAAAGGTGAAACAATGTAAAGCACATAAAATTATATATGGCTGTGAATGTCTAAAGCCAGCAAATTGTTATCTGCTTAACAATTTGAAGGTCTTGCAGCATGTTGTGTTAGATTCATGTGTGGGAAGGTTGGGGTTTTTTGTGACTGGTTTTAATGTTTTTGAGGTTTGTTTCTTAAAAGGTTGTCTTGAAAATTTTCTGATCTATAAAATATAATTTGTTCCTGCAGTTAATGGACTCCTGAGCTACTTCTCTCCAATAAATAGCTTTAAAATATTTATCATCAGTCAGGGACTGCATATTTCAATTAGGAAGAAGTGTCAGGATGGTGAACATGAAGCTTAGTGCCTGATCTCACAGAATCATTTGATTTAATGCATTGTGGCCCCACACCCTTCTGGTTTCAGATTTTGTGAAGAGGGGGTTAACCTGTGATTTGATTGTATTTGGAAAAAGATCTGTAAGGCTGCAGCCAGTTCCTTTACTGAATTTCACCATCACCTTTTGAAAACTCGTCCAGAGCACATTCACCTGTCTGCCCTGTCATGGCACCTTTCCTTCCCTCTCCCTGTGAGGGGAAAAGACTGACAGCCCTGAAATTGAGGGTGGGATGTGTGCTTTCCCTGAACAAACAGCACTTGTCTCTTTCTGGTGGTTTATTTGGTGAACCATCTGAAACGTGATTTCCCCATTCTGACCATGCCAAGCTAATTTCTGGGGACATTATTAACTTTATTGCATGGATCTGAAACTGGCTGAATTTTGGTTTGCCCTTCCCAAGCTGCCCAGTTGCTCTAAGGGCTGGTGCTTGTTTTCCCCTTCTGTTCAACTCCCTCTTCCTGCCTTGTGCCAGCCCCTGTGTTCCTGTGATTTTGGGAGCTGTGTTACCCCTCTGACAGCTTTTAGGTGTAAATGTGTGTGTATTTAGCTGTTTTAGGGTGATGCTCTGCTGGTTTAGAGCTGCAGATCTATTCCTGTAGGATGTCCCAGGTGCAGGAGGAGAGGTGGGAGGGCAGAGACCAACCCTGACTGGTCAGTGGTGAGCAGAGTTTTGCAGGCTCAGACCACTTCCTAACTGTACACTCAAAGAAGAAGTTCATATTCCACTTCAAAAGGACCTGGAGATACTGAAAGTCTTAAAACCCTGTTAAATTCAATATCTAATTTTTCCACACAATTATTATCCTGACTTTAGGGGTAGCAGCTTTGGGAATACTGCTCAGTGCTGAGCAGTATCTGGACTGTGGCAAGGTAATAACATTTTCCTCCATAAAATTCCAGTGGAAGGTGTCCCTGTCCATGGCAGGGGGTTGGAACTGATGATCTTTGAGATCTTTTCCAACCCAAACCATTCTGGGATTCTGTAAAACTCCACCTGTCTGGTTCAACTTAAGTTTTGCCTGTCTTCAGAAGAGCAGGTTTGCAGTGTGTGTTAGGTAAATGTCTGATTTTTATTTATTCTCAGAAGCTCTGTCAGCCCAGTTTCCCCTCAAATACCCACTCCTCTGTCAAAGAATGATAGGGGCAAGGGGCATCTTGTGTTTCATGTCAAGTATTTTTAAGCAATGTTACATCTTTGTCCCCAGATGGATTGTAAATGCATTTTCAACGTTGTAGCTTTCTTTTCAAGTGGTTTTGAAGCTTCTAGTCTTAGCAGTGCTAAAGTTCTGAGGCTTGCATTTCAGACTGATAAATTAAATATTTCAGAAAATTGTTTTCAAAATCCTTTCGCGTGGGAGAGGTGAGCTTAGGAAAGCTTGCTCTGTGCCAGAGTTTGGATAAGACAGAATGTAATAAAAGGCTGAGTGTTGTAACCTCTCCTGTAATTCACTGTACCACTCAGCTGCCTTTTAAGAAAAATCTAGAAAAATCTATGCTTTTATTGGGTTCTTAACTTTGCCACTAGCTCTAGCAGCATTTATAATTTAAACTTTCACAAGTTTAAAAATAACCTATTAATTCCATGTAAGTGGTTTTAAATGTGTTGTAAATCCTAAATGACTGCAGTTAAGTCTTGTTTTATACTAATGCTTTGCATTTTTTTAAATTGGATTTGATTCAAGAGTCTTGCTGTGTTGAAATTAAGACTTGTAAGACATCATCCCTGTTCTTCACTTGTGGAAAACCTGGGGCTTAAAAAGGAAGAACCAGAAAAGTCAGGAGGTTGTCTGAGAAGTCTTGTGGCAGATGTAGGAAGAAGTTTTGTAGGGAAATTTGCAAACTTTGTACTCCAGTTTGTTTTTAGGAGGGATCTCCCTTTCAGGCAGTCTGTCACTGAAAAGTGAAGTCCCTGCAGCACCTGGGCAGGTGACAGCAGGCAGGGCAGATATTCCAGGGGCTTTTCCTCAGCCAGGAGGGAATTGCTGCTGTCCAGGTTCCTGGAGGGCGGCAGAGGGAGGTGGGATTTGCCAGGAGCTGGGGAGAGCTGTGCCTGAGGTGGCACAGTGAGGGTAAAACCATTGCCCTGAGTGGATCCTCTGATGGCATTTGGTCACTTGATCCCTAAATGGGAGCCAGCTCCTGCCCAGCTGTGCCTGGGATGGTTGGGATGGACTTTGGAGGTGAGAAAGGAAAAATGGCAGTGCAGCTTCTGTGTTTGAATTGCAAAATATTTCCCTTTTGGGGCTAGTTGGCTGTTTTAATCTGCTTTAAACAAAACTCCCAGGATCTGGATATTAAATGCATACTCAGACTGTGGCTGACAGGCATAATGCCATCTTTGATAATGAAATTAATACAAATTGATTAATTCTATGAAAAGTAATGTTCTTGATGATTTACAGACATTTCTCTACTAGCTCTTCCAGTATATTAAAATCTGGTTTGTTTTAAGCATTTAAACTTATTCATAGGAACAAAGATGATGCAAATATTGGATTTGGATTCATGTATGTTAATCCTGCTACTAATAACTTACTATTGGAGTAAATCTTATAGTACTCTGTGGAGTTTATAATGTATAATAGTGACTTAGGCTGAATTCTGTTTGTAGAAAATTGCATGTTTAGAAGTACTCTTGTATACCTGAAAGGAAAATTTGGCTCATGATTATCTTTTTCCTAAATGATGTTGTGTGGGAGCTACTTTTCTTCCCTCCTCACAGCTCTCCCTATTCCAGTCTGGATTTTTTTTTAATTCACACAGTTTAACTTTCTCCAGGAAATTAAATTACAAAGTTTTGCATCATTTTGGTTTAGGTTCACTTCCAGCTTTAGATAAGGTTGGAAAGGAGAGGAAAGGCAACAAAACCCCGTCAGAATGAGGTGGAAATGCAGCACTGCCTTTGTGAGTGGAACAGCTGTAGATGAACTGCCAGACTAACCTGCCTAAAGACAGAGGAATAGATTTAGGGGTTTGGAGAACTGGTAACAGAGTCATTCTTTATTCAGCTCTCTGGCAGCAGTGGTAAAACCAGTGGGTATTTGCTTCTTTGATCACTGAGACAAAATTCTTTGCTGTTCATTTAGCATTTTAAATATATGATTCATGAATAGAACTTTTCTAAAAAGTGCCCTGGACAAGAAATAGCTCAATCTAGATTGTCACTAGTCCTGAAGCATGCAAAAAAAATAATAAATATATCTTAAAAATTCTCCACATAACTGTTAGGATCAACAGTTTGCACGTGTTCACTCCAGGGCAAAGCACAACTATAACATGCTAGTTTGTGGTGTGCCTTTTTTTTTTAGTGAGGGATAAGATTACATCTAGGTACTCTGCATAATTATAGCAATGTTCTGAGCAGTTTGTCTGATGATACTCTTTATTTAACTCCCTGCTTTTCTCAGGTCTGAGCTGAGATCCAGAACTTGCCTTGAGCTGAAACTTTGCATGCACAGCTCCTCTTTCCTGTGGAATAACCTGTGTTTTGGACCAAATGAAAGATTGCTTAGAGGCTCTGTGTTTCAGTCCAGTTAGATCATGCTACAGTTTTTGTTTGTTATTTTAAAAACCACTCGTTAGATTGTTCAGGGTTGTTCTTGGATACTGCTGAAATGTGTTTTCCTGCCAAATAAAAACTTAGCAATAGTTATATTTGCTTCAGCTGCATTAGAGATGGGGTTATAATCATGCTGTATCACAGGGCTTTGGAACTGCAGCTTGTACCTTTTTTTGGCTGCTTCATTTCACCTTTGCTGCAGCTCCTGGTTAATAACCCACATCCAGGTGGAGATGCTCAAAGATTTGATTCTTTTTGGGGTGAAGAGACTGTGCCTGCAGTGTGACCTGCAGGAAGGAATTCTGTCCATGGAGCTTTGGCCTCCAGGCTGTGCACGAGGGTTCAGGTGCTTGAGTTTGTAGCACAGACACTGCAGCAGTGAGCTCTGGCTTCACAGGTGGCTGCTCTGAGGCCTGGCAGTGCTGGCTCTAGCCAGTCCCTTGCATTGGACATGGCTTAGAGTTGTAAATTTGGGTTGTCCCCAGCTCTTGTGGCAGCACTTGCTTGTGCCAATCATGTGCTGTGCTCCTGGTTTGGCTGCTGCCCTCGAGCCCAAGGCTGGTCCTCCCTGCAGCTCTGTCAGAGGCTGTGGATCCTCTCACACAGCCATATGTAAAATCAGGAGTTTCTTTTATCTCTGCCCATCTTTCCTGAGTGCACAGGAATTTGTTTTCCCCTTGGATATTGTCCCACTCTGCAGCATTACTCAGTTCTGCTGCTGCAGGTTATAATGTCATTAATCCCTTGTGCTGCCTAATCCCTCAGTTAACATCACTGAAGTTTTCCTTTCTCTCATGGTAAAATTTTGGTGAGCACAGTGGGTGTGCAAGTGGTTTGGGGAGGAGTTGGGTCCTTTCCTTTTTGGGGTTTTTCTTGTTAATATTTCAGAATTCCTACATCTCCTTGACCACGGTTACTGTGACAATGCCACTGGGATTAACTGCCAGTGCTCTTAACAAACGAAATCCCCAATAGTTAAAATGTGTGAAATTAACTGTGCTTTTTGTTTGTTCTCCTGGTGTCATGTGACTGAAAACGACAGTGTCTAAAGATTAAATGCAGCAACACTTTCCTCTGATCCTTTGTGGCCTTGACATTAAAACCAGACAAAAATTAAGCATGTTATCTAGCACAGCCCTTGCACAGGAAAATTCTGATCACTATAAAACAGGAATGGACTTTTTTCCTCTGCAGAAGCCCATATGAAAGGGTAATTTATGCCTTAACCTGATCTTTTATTTGTTTTGCCTTTTATTTATTTCTCTTCCCTTTTTAATCACATGTGTTCTTACCTGTAGACTTTGTGCCATGATAGTGTGGTTCTCCCCAGGAATAATTCATTGGTTGTTAATTGTCCTGGAACTTTATTGGAATGTAATAAAGCATTTAAATCTTTTAATCTTAGTAATACTTTTGGAGACGCTTTTAAAATTTACATTGTTACCTTTCATAGCTTTATACAAACAAATCCTGTGGGGCTCTTTGACTTGAAAAATGAAGTGTTTTACTGCTTTTGGTAGCACTGTGGATCCCAAACTGAGAATTCCACCTGTGTATGTTTGTCTTTAAGGCCATGGTAGGGGAGGAGTGTGTAGGTGCCATCGTCTGCAAGCTGGATATGCACAAAAAGATGTTCCGCAGAGGTTATATAGCCATGTTAGCAGTGGATTCCAAATACAGAAGAAAAGGAATTGGTAAGAATAGCCTTTTTTTTGTCTTCTTTCTTCTTTAAATCCTCTCCAGCTGGGATAACTGTAGCTGTCATAAAGATTTAAGCTGAACTGAAGTTCAGGATGTGGTGCTTTGTGTGTCATCCTCGCCTTACTCAACCACGCGAGCTCCCCAGTGGATTTTCTGATTTTGTTAAAATAACCTGAAATGCCCTGTGAGTTCACACCTGGGATCTGATCAGGCTAAAAAGAAAGGCAGGCAGCAGCCCCTTACCTCTGCCAAATAACAGTGGGAGCTGCTTTGTGTTTTATGTGTGCCCTCATCACTGTATTTCCATGTTGTGTTCACGCTCCTTTCTTACAGTGAACTTATTCCCTGACTTCCCCCTATAAATTATGCATATATTACCCATCAGGGAGAATGTATGGAGCTCATTATTGTATTAATCAGGGAAGAAAAATAGCTGTGTGTTGTTACTTGAGTGATTGAAATGGAGATCTGTTTTGTTGGGAAGGTACATGGTAAAGAAATCACTCTTGGCAGGGAGTTTGCCCTTTCTCATTAATCAGTTTTGCCCTGGTGAAGGGATTTTCATTCTAACTCCAGTTAGCCAAGTTGGCTTAATTAAATATCTCTTCTTATGGAACTTAATTTTTTCATGCTGGTTATTGTGAAATTACATTATGTAAGGTATTTTTAACTAAATGTAGACGTCAGCTCCAAAGCTTAGAGCTGTGCTTCACCACTCATCCACACTGAACAGCTCATGCTTCTGTGATTAAAGACAGAAAATTACTTGCAATCAAAAAATACAGTGATCCATTGCAGAATGTATCATTGTGTTTGCTTTCTTCCAGAAAAAACCCTCCAAAAAAACACATTACCACAACTGTTCAAGCATGTGCAGATTTTTTTCTTTCCCTAGTGCAATTCAAAAGCCATTGTTGGTTTCTGTAGTGGAGCAGAGGAAGAGGATACTGAGAAATCACTGTCTCTCCTTCCCTTTTAGCTGAGTCATGAAGGAGGCTGCCATAATTTAATTGCAGGTGCTTGGATTCAGAAGTAAATAAGAGCTAATGCTGTTATTATGAAGATCACTGCAAGACTTTTCCCTCACTTTAGTCAGTTGGTTAAATTAGAATTACATACATAGAATTTATCTTTAAAGCCTTGCTTACTTTAGCATTATATATGTTGGCTTTTTCCAACATTTGTCACCTTGCTGTTTCTCAGTGTGCTGTTAATCTGAAGATCTGCTTTAAATGTAGAACAGTTTTATCATCACATTCAGGGAAAATCTCTATTGATTAAAGTTTTGAGAATGTATTACAGCATTCTGTAGATTCCTTGGGGTTTTTTTCCTTTTCCATAGCCTTCTTATGGAAGTGAGATTTATGCAATTTCACTGAACAGCAGTTTTTTCCACTAATAACTTTGAATTCAGCTTTTAATTTCACCCCAGTTCTACAGACAAGTAGGGATATTACATTTGTAGAACTGTTGTGAAATAGATGACAAATAATGATTAAAAAATTAAACTTAATGCTTGACTGAGGGAAAGGGATGGGCCTTGAGAATATTATTAGATACTAGCAAACCCAAATGGGAATGAGCCATAAAAACTGTGGTTTCATAAGTTCTGTTACTAATACAAGTATTTGTTTTAGTAAGAGGAAATTCCCATGGAAGATGAATGTCCTTCAAGTACATGCCAGCAGATTTTGACTTTAAATGCAACAAAAAGGAATGAATCACATCTTGGAAGGCTATATTTAACACCATGTTGAGCAGAGCAGCCAGTTTCTAATATCCCTGTGTTACAAGAATCTTGCACTTGAGCTGAGTCTCTGGATAATTTCACAGATTATTTTAGTGTTCAAACTTGAGACTGCAGCTTGACTGCAACTCCTTGTTTTTCTTTCCTCCCTCCTTTCCCCAGGTGTCATGTCATGTAGGTAGCACACATTAGTCATATATAAACTGGCATTTTTGTTTTGCACTGCAACTCTGACACTTACTGAAATCTGTGTTTCAGGTACAAACTTGGTTAAGAAAGCTATTTATGCTATGGTTGAAGGAGATTGTGATGAGGTAAGATTTTATAATCAAAACTTTCATAATATAAATGGTTTGCACTCTCTTGTTTGTAGATTCATTTCACAGGTTTTTCTTCTCCAGGATTTTTTTTAGGTGGGAAATAAGTTGGTAAGAAGCTCCTTTAGAATAAAAGGGAAAACAACCTCAAAAAAAGTATGGCACAAATAGGAGATGAACTTTCTAAATTTATCCTAAGTGCTGAAATTCAGCAGTTTACCTTGTGAAGCTGCCTCAGCCTTCACTCAGGCCCATTTTCCTGCAAGGGCCCCATTTGAGGTGCAGCTGAGCAGTGGGCTGAGCTTGTCCTGTGTGGCCCTGCCATCCCTTCAGAGCACACCCAGGCACAGAACAGAGTGTGCTGTGCTGCTGCAGAATGTGGATTTATCACAGCACTCATCAGCCTCCTCTGACACTGCACAGAGCAGGGCTGCACTGGGTGAGCACAGGCACTGAACCACTGGCAAACTTCCTGCCCTACAAGTTGGTGCTCTTTCACCAAATTACAGTTCCTGCTTTCTTTAAAAATATAAATATTGTTTATGAAATATAAATAAATATTTTTATAAATTCTTGTTTATAAATATAAATATATATGTTGTTGTGTGTCTTGTTTAACTTGTGAGGAGCTCTCCCTGCATCCATCCATCCTCCATGCCCAGGTTGTGTGTCCCTTTAACTTCCAGCTCCTTGGCACAGTGCACTTGTTCCTGACATGTGAGCACTGTCATTTCAGTGTCATGGTTAATGAGCCTTTGATCTCTCCGTTATCTCACTTCAGCTGCTCCCTCCATTGTCCCACTGCCCTCTGGGGAAGTTCTGATGCAAAGCTACAATGGGTGTCACAGGACTTCTGGCAAACACTGCAGTTTATTTTCCACTTGTTGTGTTTCTCTTCCTGCAGTATCCCTGCCTGTGCTCTGGCTTCATTCATTGGGAGATTTATTCTTCCCCTCAGATCCCTTCATGCCTCTGCTTGCTGCTGTCTTCTTCCCCCTCACCTTCTCATTTATGTTGTAGTTGGGCACTACAGTGCAGTCTGTAATTCTTTTTAAGTTCTTTATTTTGGCTTCTTGTTTCTATCCTGATTTCTAAAATGCTTTCCTCTAATCTCTTTTACTGCTTGTCTACACTGAACTAATCAAGGAGAGATTGGTTGGTTTGCTCTCCCCATTGCTTTCCACTATGGTCTTGAGTTGATTTCCCGTTTCTAGACTAGTCAAGATTTTTTAAAAATTGCAAAATACTTGAGGGTCAGGGTTACAGTGTTCACACCACAGCTGCAGAAGTGAGATGCAGAGAAGGGAAGTGAATTACCCACTGTTATTAGAGAGTCAGGAGTAGAACTGGATGTTTCTAGTCAAGCTCTGAGTTGCAGTAATTACTGTGTAATTTCTGAATGTGCTATTCCTCATGTAAATTCATTTTTAGATTGGACTATCTAACAGGTGACCTCTAACAGTAACCTCCTTCTGTGTCTTTTTCCTCTACCACTGTCATATTAATCCAAGATCCCTTTTTGCTGGTTTTTATCTCCATCAACATGAAATAAATGTGATAAGGGTTGCAGGTCTGCAGTGAGGTCTCATTAAGTCTTAGTCACAGATTTTCCTCTCTGGTGCTGTATAAATGCTTTGGACCAGGGGCAGAGGGCATTTCTCAGATTGTGTCTCTTTATTCAAAGGCACTACAATTCAGACTCCTGGTTTTGGAACTGCTGTTTGTAGAATGATGATTCCAAACTCATCCCCTGATTTTTGGGGACTTTTGCACCAGCTGGGTCTTGTGCTGGCACTAAATTTTGAACTGGGAGCTCTTTAGTGAGCATGGAATACAAGCAGAGTATTTCACTGTTTATTTTTCTGCACCATCAGCTGAGGCACACCCACACTTATTTTTATTTATGTTATTCTTTTCCACATATAGATTATCCACAACCAAAGAGCCAATGTTTTCATGTTTATTTTTTTTCTTTGCCACCAAGTAGGTTTCTTCCACATACCCAAAATGGTGTAAAATAAGGAGGTTATGTGGAATCTGAAAAATTTAACTAGGCACCCATGAAAAGCTCTGCCCAACTCTTGGGTCTCACCAGTTTTCACAACACTTGTCAGGAGATCAGTTTCTGATTAATTGATGCTTAAAGCTCATCAAACACAAAGTGCTGCATCACAATAATTTGTCTGTGTGAGGCATAGAAATGGTTTAATCATCCCTGCAGCTTTTTAAGGTATTTTTCTACATCTTTGAATAAAATCAGAATCCTGATGAAAATAAAAAGATACTGCTTTTTGAGATAAGATGGAGTGCAATTAAAAACAAAATGCTATTTTCTGAAACTTGCTTGGAATAGGATTAAAAACATGAATATGCAGCTGTGGGTGTCGTGAAAAATTTCCAAAGGCTGCTTGGAAACTCTTCCCTTCAATCTAATTATGGCATAGATGCAGTAAATAGACTTAATTTTAATAATTTGTGGCATATAATCTGATAAATGCCTCACTCAGTGTGTTGCTTTTCAAAGTATCACAGATTTGGCTTTGGAGGTACCAGCATTGAGTCCTGAAAAACAAAAGGATTTCTGCAACACCAGAGATGAAGATCTTGACAAATCACAGCTGATAGGTGGCATTTCAAAGCCTGCTGCAATGTTCTGGTGTTTAAGGACATTTTTTTCCCCTGGAGGTTGTTTTAGTGGGAATAAACCAAGGCAGGCCTGTGGAATGAGTGGGTTACTCTGAGAGGCAGAGTCTTCCTCAGGGGTGGGGAGGATTTTCTCAGGGAAAGCTGAGGAGGTGAATTGGGTGGAATGGAATCTGTGTGCAGAGGAGGAGCTGCCCATGGCCTACATTAGAATAGAAACCAGGGAAGTGATCTGCTCTTGGGGGTGGCTGCTTGAACCAGAAATAACCTTCAGGCCTGGAGAAAGCACTCACACAGCAGCTTCCAGCTGCAGTGTCTGCATGGAACATTACAAAACTTAGGCATTCTGATTTGGATTTTTTTTACACCTTTATGACTTTCTCAAGTATCTGATGTTCATGAATTCTGATATTTGGGGTAGTGAGCTGTACTGGGCTGAGTTTCCAGTGGATAACTCTGGGCTGGTTGCATAGAAAAGGTGAATAATGGAAATAAATCAGGTGAAGGTGAACAGTTCTACTTTCAGCTCCAAAGTTTGGGAAATATTTTTCTTCTAGTTTAAAAAAGAAAAGCATGTGCAGACTGCAGCAAGGTGGGTGTCTTGGCTGCTTTTTGTACTGTTTTTGCTGGCAAGCAATTTCCCACAACTCTACAGCTGAAGACCATCCTGTGGAACTGTTACATCCCTTAATTACAATTAGGAAGGAGGAGTTGTTCATATGCAGGTTTTCCATCTGTAACAAATGACTCAGGAATCTGCATACAATCCATTCACTTTGTGTTACTGAAAAAATATTTCAGTCATAAGAAGTGAATGGATTGATAACTAATGAAAATAAGACTCCAGTAATGGGACTTCAAAAACCTTTTTTAAACAAAAATGTAGAACATGAAAGGGAACTGCAGATTCTCATGAGACTTCCCATTGGAACTTCAGGGTGATTTAGAGTGGGGTTTTTGAGCACACTGGTAGGTGTGTAATTTTAATTCAGCACCACACTAGTAAAAATGAAATGTGCATTTTTATGGAATCCTATTTGAAATCATTACATTGCTGATATTTTTAGTTTCTCCTTAATCTACAAAACATAAAAAGTATGAACTTTAGATTTTGAGTAATGCCATGCCTGTCTTTGAAAGTTGAGGCAGTTAAATTGATTAAGGACACTGGACAAGCCCTCATAACTTGAGTCTGATGATTTGTCAGACTTAAAAGTAAGAATAGCAACCTCCTCTGTGTGCTGAGAGGACTTTCTTAATTTGGCTGTATCCATTCTATGACTTGGGTTTTAAACTTGAGTTCCTTCAGAGTTTGAGCTGAAGAAGCAAGAAGGCTTGACCACTCCAGTTGGCTTCAGTTCAGGAATAAATTAAAAGTGTGAAAATACAGCAACAAGGAACATTGCACTCCACTCTTAATATAGATATCTTTTTGCTTCTAAACCCAGTTAATATTAGAGTTGTGCTAAAATGTTTGGTTTATGAAATTTAAGATAAAATAGAATGTCACAACCTTCAGAAAGTTGCAACTTGAGCAGAAAATGCTGTTAAATCTAATCAGAGCTTTGCTGCCCTTCAGGGGGGTGTAGCTGTGTTATCAGAGGATTTAACAGGCATATGTTACAACAAAATCGACCCACAAGAGCAGAAATAAATGTAACAATGGAAGGTTTGGAGCTTGATTGAAAAGCTCACACAGGAAGCGATGCATTCTTCAGCAAAGGAAGCTAATGAAACCTGAATAAAATATGCCTGTGTTTCCTTTTCAGATAACAGAAACATGTCTCCAGCTGCAGTGTGTTGAGATCAGGGAATTACTTTTCATTGTGCTGAGACTTCCTTAGAAATACCAGAGCAAATCTCTTGCATTTGCTTTCAAGATGAGCATTCACTCAGGTAGTGGGATTCCAACAAACTTGTATTTCAACATTGAACCACTCCCTTCAGCTCAATCACCTGCAGTGCTGGAAGTGTTTTAGCATTGCCAGGTGTTGGTGCTTGCAGTTGAATAGAGAGTTGTTACATCACTGTGCCAGGTTACTGAACCTTTGAGAGAGTGAATGCCCTTGGTAGCTGAGAGTTCAAATAAATAATCCTCTGCACAGGTCACATTCCTGCTTTGGCTTCAGTGTTTTGTTTCAATTGGAGTTAAGGAGTTGTACAATGTGTAGAAAATAGCTTTCTCCAGCAAAATGATGGTGCTTCCATAATTTCTTACAGATGAATAGTTACCCATTTTAATGGATGAAGGATGTTAGGGGTTCCCCATCAGCCCACAGGACTTGCTAGTAATGTTCTGGGAAGTGCCAAACAGAGAAATTTAATCTCTCATTCTTCTCTCAAAACTAAGGATTGAATTGGGTTGTCTTAAGTGTGCAGCTACAGCACTGCCCTGCTGTAATTTAAGAAGTTTGCTGATTAATATTTCAATGTGTGACTCTTAGTTCCTTTTTGTAAAACTAACTGTTTCCAAGTCTTATATTGTTCATTGGGTTGTTATCCCCAGCTTCATTGTTCTTTCAGCATCCTTACACTGACACACACAGGTGGGATTGCCCATTGGATGTGGCAGTCAGTGGTTAGACTGGTCACCTTCCAATAAGATTTAAAAATCCTTTTAATGCATTTATTTGACTCAAGTTTCAGGCCACTCTGACCACTGGCTGCCTCCCCCTTTCACACTGGCCTAGCCACTCCTCAGACTGCAGAAAACAAACCCTGTGGAGAGAAAAAGGAAAGGTTTTCTGCCAGGTGGCTTTGGAAGGAGCTCAGCAACCAAGCTTGAGAGCTGGCAGGAGACTGGGGGGAAAGGAAATGGGAATGTGTGCCTGAAGGAAGGGAGGCCACAGAAGCCACAGAGTAGATGGACTTAAACTGCTCTACAAATCCAGGCTGATTTTAGTCCTGTATTTTCATTCTGTGGTCTTTCTACAGTGACCATCAGCTGCTCTTTAATATGTGGATATTCACTATCAGGGGTGTATGGAGCCCCAGGCTTGTTAGTTCAGCCCCTGTTCTTGCTAATAGCAGAACCCTAAATAATTGAGTTGGACACCAGTCAAGAGGCAGAATTAGTTTGTATTGCATGGAGGTAATGCAGGGCTTGGCAGTTATGGCAGAGCTCTGTTCAGTGCATGTGGGGAAAAGAGAGAGAGAAACAAGTCTGAAAAATTCTGAAGTTTTGTGGTTAATGTTTTGGTAAGGCCAGCATAGTTTTCTTGCTTGTGTTTGACAGTCCTGAGACAATTTTGAGTCTTAATTTAGACTACTCTTGGACTTGGGTTTGGTCTGAGTTATTTCTGACAGGTCTTTCTGCAACTAGGATCTTACCAACAGAGGGGGGAAAATATGGAAAACTGCTTAATCTTCTGGTGTGCACTGTGATTTGGGTTAGGGTATTTGCTGGTACCCAAGCTGGATCAGGCTTGGAGCAACCTGGGATAATAGAAGGTGTCCAGTTGGAACTGGATGATCTTGAAGGTGCTTTCCAGCTTAGACCCCTGTGTGATTCTTGTGCTGAGCACAAATACTCACTGCAAACGTTGGCTCTGACAGCTGGTGTCAATTCAGAGCTTTTATCTACATCTAACTCCAAGGGATCAGGGCTCAAAGATATTAAATCATAAAATCCTCACGTGCCAAGTTCTTGTGACATGCAGAAGTTCAGTTACTCGCTCAAAAGATGTTTTGGACCCTAACCTGTTTGGTAGCTTGGGTTTTGGGGGAGGCTGTTTGGGATTTGTTTGTTGATGTGTTTTTTACCCTTGTTATGAGGTGCTGAACTGAAATACTGTTTACAGCCAAGAACTATAATCTTGAATGTTGTTTATAATTATAGCTGTGGATGAACTGCTATATTATATTATTCTAATGTGGAAATGAATGCTTAATGTGGAAATATTGCTTAATTAAGTAAAGATAAGAAGAAATGAATTCCATTCATTGCTAACAACCATACCTTTAAATAAAACCTTTGGAATTGGTTCAGCAATCATGTACTTGCAACTGCCGACTAACACAACACAATTCTTTTTCTTTCTTTTTCTTTCTTTTCTCCCTCAAAGGTTGTATTGGAAACAGAAATCACAAATAAGTCTGCTTTGAAACTTTATGAAAACCTTGGTTTTGTGCGAGACAAGAGGCTGTTCAGATACTATTTAAATGGAGTGGATGCACTGCGTCTGAAACTGTGGCTGCGTTAGGAGACCCCATCCCAGCCAGCAAGCGACGTCCCAGCAGCGCAGAGTTGTCCTTTGCATGCATTGCAATTTGTCCCAAATTGCTTTGCAAGGTGGACTTTTAGTACTTTCCATGCAGCTCTTAAACCTGTCAGTGTCCCATTGAGTGTCGCACACATTCGTTGCACTTTGGCATGGCGCATTTGTTCCGAATTAAAGCCGATTGTCTCAGACTCCGAGTCCTTTTGGTACCAGCCAGATGTGCCAGGTGATAGCCAAGATATGTTCATTCATTTGCAAGTCTGCTGACTCTTTAGGACATCCACACAGTGAACGTTTTAGCAGAGAAAACCTGGATGGGAACGCCGCGTTTGGTTCCCGAAAATTCAAAATAAAGCCAATGTAGATTGTAAAATTCTATAAGTATACTAACATTTCATACAAAAATTGCCATAGTTTTCTGGGGAAGAAGAAGAAGAAAAAGAAAAAAAAGGCTTCAATTTTAGGTTTTATTTTTCAATATTGAATTTTTCCATTCTTAAATATTGGTACCTCAGTGATTAGTGAATGAAAAAATGTATTGTAGGGTGGGGTGTGTGTTACAACGAGTAACCATTAAATTGCGTCTGCCAGTGCCTGTATAGATAAGTATATTTGTCTTCACCTCTAAGTTTGGAGTGCATGCTTTTATTCTTTTACTTTCTTCAGTTGTCTTTGCAAGGAAAAAAAAAAAAGAAATCTGCTTTTATTTAAATTCTGGATTTGATAATAAATTATTTCAGATTTTTATAATTCGGATACTTCTCCCAAACAAGGGGTTGGAAGGCCCTTCTTATAGCAAGAAGTGTAAGCTATTTTAAAACCTTGAGTAGCTGCTAAAAAAACCTGGTGGCACCAGTGAATCTCTGCTGGGTTTGGATGCACTTTTGTCATTAAAAGAGTGAGGGACTTCTTTTAAAAGAAGATATAGAAAATTAATGTAAATTGGTATGATTTTTATTTAATCAAAATTATTGCTAGAAGCTCTGAGAAACAACTATTTTAAGATAGTTGGAACAATTTTTTTTCAGATTCAGATTGCTTTGCTTCAGTGTTTTAAAATGCTTCAATCTTTGGTTCTTGGTCTTGAAAATGAATTTCAAGGTGTATCATATTCATTTTCAGCTGCTCTCATTTTCTCAACTTACATGAGCTAAATTATTGGGGGATTTTTTCCCCTCTAAAATCAAAGCAGCGGGGAAGGAATTCTGTCTCTCTTTCTTGCATTCACTCTTGCTCTGTTTTTCTTTATTTTTTTTTTCCTTTCTTTATTTGGGCTTACATAGGTTTTACCAATACCCATCAATTTTTTCAGTAATGACAGCGTCAAGGCTTTGTTGTTCTGTGTGATTCCATAGCCCAGGTCTATGAATCAGTTGGGTTGGGTTTTTTGTTTTGTTTTGTGGGGGTTTTATTTTGTTTTGGTTTTGTTTTGTTTTTTTGAAAGACAAGAATAAAGGTATTAGGTGACTTGTGGAAGCACCTCTGTAATCAGAGATCTCAGAATGTTCAGAGTTGGAAGGGACCCACCAGGATCAGGTCCAGCTCTGAGGTGAATGGTCCTTACAGGGAGCAAAGGATGAACTCTCAGTGAATCCACTCTCATGGAACCGAAAGAATTCTCCAGATTTGCCTTACTACACTTTTTATTTTTCCTTTTTAGAGTTTGGTTTGAGTCGTGGGGTTGGTTTTGGGGTTTTTTTTTTTGTTTGTTTGTTTTCATTTTTGCTAATTACTGTACACTAAAAACAAAACCAACAAAACCCCTACCTCCAGTATCATTTGGAAAGGAGCCCTGTGCAGGAAAACTGGATTTGAGCAAAGCCGCCTTTTGCACAGACCAATCGCACATGGTGATGGACGTTTCTTACCATGTACAAATCATGAGTTGTATTTGAAAATAAAGATTTTTAATGGAAGCTGGCCCTGCTGAGTTTTCTGCTTGTAGAGACACCATCTGTGCTGTCCAGGGGGTTTGTTCCCCTCAGTAAAGAAAACTCATCTTTAAAAGGGTGCCCAAGACAAAGTGTTGTCAGTGGGGTCTGTTACTCCCAGGACATGCTGGAGCTCAGCCTGAAGCCTGTGTGTAGCCACTGCTGCCTTGTGACACCATCAAACCTTGTTTTTCTGGGTGGCTTTTCAGCAGTTTTGATCAGTGTTAAGACTTCAATGTTGGACTGGATCCCTTGAGTCAGGTTTCCCTCAGCTGTGGTCCAGGACATGTCCCTATGTCCTGCCTTGGAGCTGGATCAGGAAGGTTTCAGACCTTGCAAGCAGCTGCTGGGCTTGATTCACAAATTGCAAACTGGGCTGCCTTGTGTGTCTTGCTGGGGTTTCAGTCTGCAAAGCCAGACAGGCAAGTTTTCTATTGGTTAATATTTAAGCCGTGGGTGTCTTCAGATTCAAAAGCCGACTGGCGAGTGAGCTGAAATCCCTCCTCACTGCCAAAAACATCCCTCTGGAGCAAACTTCAAATACAATTCTGGTTGGTTATTGTAAGAAGTGGTTGCTGCCATGCCTGTGTTGAAAATACTGAGCAAAATAGGTGTAGATCTCTCTTTTGTTTTTGTTTTTCAATATGGCCTGAAAGGTTCTGCCATGGCTGCTGTGTCACAGTTCACTGCAGGAGACACTGAGCTGCATGTGCTGGGTCCTGTCAAACAGATTTGTTCTCTGTGCTGCTTGGGATTAGGAAATCAAGTGGGAAGCCTTGAATTTGCATAGGTTTTCAAAAGGAATCTAGCAAGGAAAGGTTGGTTATTTCTCCTGTCTGTTGCTAAACACAGTTCTCTCCCCCCCTCGCCTTTTTGCATTGACAAATCTAACTAAGGAGTTGATTGCTTTTATATTTAAATTTGCCCAAATGTTGCTACTGGCTGACATGTCAGTCTGGATGTTTGCATTCATTATGTTGGGTTTTTTTTAAGAAATGATCAGGTTCATCACCTTCAAGGCATCATCAGATTGGTGTTGCAGAGTATGTCACAAACTTTTTCAGGGCACTGCAAGACATTGCTACAACTCAGTGCTGTGTTGAAAAAACTTCAGGTCTTGTATAAACATTACAACCTGTGTTGGAGTTCAGGTATCAGGTGGGCATCTATGAAAATAGCAAGTGTATCTCAAAATACTGGACTGCTGTTTTGAGTGGATTATATTCTTCTGTCCCTTTATCCTTTTTGATGAGAACAAAACCAGTGGGGTTACGAAATGTACAAGTTGTCTAAATACAATGCAGTCAAATAAATGGTTACGTTGTTTATCTATTTCCTTTTCAACGGGAATGTTCTAATGCTTGTTTTGCTTTCTCTACAAAATACAAACTCACACTTGCTCAAGGCCAGGCTGGATGGGGCTTGGAGCAGCCATGGCAGGGGTGGTCTTGAAGGTCCCTTCCAACCCAAACCATTCTGGGATTCTGTGACAGAGAAATGGTGGGAAAATTTTTACAAGAGAAAAGTGCCTATCATGGCTTGATTTAAAAACTGCCATGGCTGTGTCAGGGGCATCTTGAACATCATTTATCTGAACAGTGTCACAGCTGAACTGAAATGGGTCCTTTTTTATGGCTGTTAAGTCGTGACTAACACAGACACTGGATTTCCTGGGAGATAAGGATGGGGTTTATTATTTTGGTTGCAAGTAAGCAAGAATTGGGAACTGCTTGCAGCCCTTGCAATGCTGAGAACTCTTCAAAGCATACAGAGGAGTCCTGTATGTTCTTAGAAGAAATGTACTTTTGAAATCCTCTCAAAGTACTTTCCATGTACTTTGAGCTTTATTCTATTTTACTTATCCCACTTTGTCCAGGCTCCTAAACCCCTGGGGATTTGCCAGCAGTTGTGCTGTGTGTGGTGTGCAGGTGACTGAGGGCTGCACCCAACCTGCCAGAGAGCTCCAAGGCTTTTCTCCTTCCAGTTTGTTTTGATTCCTTACAGCTCCCAGCACCTAAAGAGGAACTTTTTTATAAGGGCATGGAGTGACAGGAAAAGGGGCAATGGCTTCAAACTGACAGAGGGTGGATTTAGGTAGGAGATGAAGAAGAAATTCCTGACTGAGGGTGCTGAGGCCCTGGCACAGGGTGCCCAGAGCAGCTGTGGCTGCCCCTGGATCCCTGGCAGTGCCCAAGGACAGGGCTTGGAGCAGCCTGGGATGGTGGAAGGTGTCCCTGCCATGGCAGGGGTGGAATGAGATTGTCCCTTCCCACCCAAACCCTTCCATGACCCTGTTATTGCAGTGAATGATTCTCCAGCTGTTCAGCCTGTGAAGGTGGCTGGAGTTTGTAACCTCCAGTGGGAGACAGGTTTAAATTCCAGCTCTGCATCCACCACTAGTTCCATCCTGGATTTAAGAAATCATCCATCACAATCAAAACTGAACTCCAAGTACATCAGCAAAAAAGGTCCTAAACAGCTTCTTAACTTCTCTGAGAGGTGTTTTTCCTATTTTCTGCACCAGCTATTGCCTTGATTTGGGCCATTTTCTTTTAAAAATAAAGAAAACAAAAGCAGGAAAGGAAAATTACTTTCTGCTGAAGTGAATGCTTCTCTCCAGGTGTCAAAGACTGAGAGAAGGTAACAAAGAGGGGGCAGTGGACAAAGATTGAATACAGGACCTTAATAACAACTGGTTTTCTACTTTCTATCTGTAACAAGATGCCACCTGCTGCTCTCCTTTTTTTGTTTGTTTGTTTGTAAAATACCAGTTAAGAAGAAGGTTGAAAAAGTAGGTGACCAAGCAGCTTTGCTAAAGCAAGAAAAGATTTATGCAAAGCTGAAATTATTACTTATATATAATAATAATAATATAGACCTGTTGAATAACCTGAATTGGAAGGGACCTGTAAAGATTATTGTACCCCAACTCCTGGAAAAAATATATTATATTATATTATATTATATTATATTATATTATATTATATTATATTATATTATATTATATTATATTATATTATATTATATTATATTATATTATATTTATTATATATTTATATATAATGAATATATTGCATATTTATAATAAATATATTAAATATATTAAATAGACATTTATTATATACAATAAATATATATTTATTATATATAGAATATATATTTATTATAAATTATATAAATATTATATATATTTATGATATTAATTTTACTATATTTATTATATTAGCTATTCAACCCCCTTCCAGACAGTACCCTGACAATCCCTGTCCACATGAACACGAGTAATTTCCATGAGTAATTTAGAGCACGCAGTTAATTGAATACTCTGATGTTGCCACAGCTCCCTCCCAGGGGATGGAAAAGGCTCTTAGTCTAAATCAAAATTAGTCTTTAATATCAGCAAGAACAAACAGAGGAGCCCTTGGAGTTGGATGCATTTGGTGAAAGGAGTGGATGTGTCACTCCTAAGAGTGCTCCAGCCCCATTGACTCCGAGCAGGAGGCTTTGCTGGAGGAGATAATTATATAAAGAAGAGAAGCAGCTGCTCTTCAGACAAATTAAGGATGTCCTTGTCCCTCATGTCCCCTCTCCATGCTGGTCTGGGAGTCCTGCAGCTCTCCAGGAATGAATGAAAAGCAGTTTCAGGCTCAGCCCTAATGAAGGGCTTGCTGGTCAGTGATAGAATTCACCACAAAATCGAATTTTTAATTTTCTTTTCCACCCATTTTTTTACCCAGGTGATTTGATCCAAAAGCCTTTTGGTGTCCCCAGGTCTGAAGTCTCTCCTGTGGCTGGCACAGGGCTGTGTTTCTTGCAGCAATAAACTGAGTGTTAGGGATGAGTGAGCTGGGCTGCCTGAAAATGTAAACAGCCTCAGAAAGTAAATAAATAAATTGGGAAGTGGTTCAAGCCACAAATGGCATTGGAGCCTTTTCCTGCAAACAGCAGAGATTTTTATCTCACTATCTGAAAGTCACATTCAAAGAATTGCTCTCCTGGGATTGGAAAAGAAGTTCTTCATTACAGGAAACAGGTCTGGGTATGATTAAAAAGCTAAAGTGTTCTCCTTGGGGTTTTTGTTTTGTTTTGTTTTATTGAAGGGAAATTGAAAATTTGGTGATCTCAGTGAAGCAGAGATTACTCCAGTGGCTCCATTTATAAACTGACAAATGGAATATGGAGCAGACTTTTACAGAGGTGCTGCCTTGCATTGGGCTCTATAATCTCAGTATTCTCACTCCCTCTTGCTGTGTCAAAACAGGCCAAAAAATACATTTATTGAAATGTCAAACTTCAATGTTCTGGCCCTGTCCTTGTGGACAGAAAATAACTTTTCTATCTCTCCAACAGGAATTTTGTAGTTCTCTGTGAGATTGTTTTGCAGTTTACTGTGTGTTCTTGGAAAGTCCTTTGGAAGAAATGCTCTCAGAAAACTCTCAGCCTCAAAATCCCAGGAACATTTTGAACCTACAGAAAGAGCCCTTTTTTTTTTTTTCTTCTCACAGATCCTGAGAGTGACTTCTCCTTTTTTTTCCTCACCAGCTGAAGAGCTTAATCCAAGTGTGGAAATAAAAATCAAATTCCAGGAAAACATTTTTAAATATCTTCTTAATGATCTTTTGCCAGCTTCATCCCTTTTTCCCTCCTGCTTGAGCTCTGCAAACTTTTTAGTTTCAAGCTGTTCTAACACTCCAAGGATGGGTTACTGTGGGTAAGTTTTCCTTGGTAAATAATTTCCAGGGAGATTTAGATTTCTTTACGCTGCAAAATTCTGCTCCTTGAAGTGCAAAAATCATTTTCTGGGGTTTCTTTTGGTTGTATCCAGCCCCAAAACTCCTTTCTGTCAGCCTGCACTGGATGCATTGTGTGCACTGGGCAAACTGGCTCAGGACAGGCTGGGGAGGAAAAGGGGAAACTGAGGCAGGAGAGGCTGGAATCCTTTGGATTAATGAATTCTGGAATCAGAACTGCTGTTTCTTCAGAGGCAAGTGCTGTCATTGTGCCTTGGAGTACATGGATTGTCCAAACCTTGTACAGATGGGAGGATTGGGATGTGCTGGAGGGGTGTCCTTAGGAAATCTGCTCGTCTTCCACCCTTTTCTTCTCTCTGTGCAAACAAGAATGGCCTGAGCAAGCATTATCCTGCTAAAAACACAGATCACATGGCAGGGGAAAGGCACAGAAAAGAGCAAAGCGAGGATTTGGTGTGGGAGTTCCCATTTGTCAGCACTGGGTTGTTACAGGAGCCTGATCTCATGGACCTGAGCCAAAGCAGGTTTTGCTGGGGACTTTCTGCAGCCACAGGGTTAATCCTTAAAGCTGGTCCTGACACAGGATGGGGGCTCTGATTCCTGTGACTCAGATGAGGCTCGAGGCTTAGACAGCCTCGCTTCACCAAACAGAAACTGAATTTTTCCTTAAAATTATGTCTTGAGGGGGAAATGGTGAACCACAGTAGGTCACAGCTAACAAAGCAGCAATAAAGCAAACCACCTCCTGAAACAGCAGCTACACCAGCAGCTGTCTCAGCTGGGCAGCTCTCTGAAACATCTCTGCAACAGGCAACAGCTTTTAATTGGCAATTCTAAATCCCTGCTGCCCGTCACAGCCATCCTGCTGTCACCCTGCCTTGGGACACTGCTCCCTTTCTCCACCAGAGATAGCAGAACAATGCCCTGGCCATGGAACTCTTGGGTTCCTGTTGCTGACATGACTTTTGAGGTATTAGAAATTCTTTTTTCCCAGCCCTGTGAGAAGTGGAGATTCATCAGTTCTGCTTTTCAAGGTTGTTTATATTTTTTTATCTATGACATTCCTTTTCTGACCTGCTGAGGTCTGTCCAGCAGATTTGTGGCACACTGACTGCCCTTGGGATGGTGTTGGCTTTTTATACTATAAACTACATGTACTTTATTTACAATAATTTTCCAATACCTATCACTTATTTTAGACAATCTGTCTCCACTCTAAACCAATCCAGAAGTGTCACCATCCCAGCAGAAGATGGAGGACAAGAAGGAGGACAGGACACCCCAGATTCCTCCATCTTGCCTCTTGAATCCCCATTCTAAAACCCCAAAATTCTAATTTTCACCCTGTGATAAATTAACCATCATTCTACTTAAACTTCTTGTGCCTTGTAACTCTTCACACAAAGTTGGTAATTGTTTCCATGGACTAAAATCAAAGGCACAGGTGTGTTTGACTCCATGCCAAGGTCTCTGAGCTCCTGCCAGGGTCTGGAATCACCCAGGGCAGCCAGAGGAATGTCCTGGGTCCTGAAATGGAACTACAGCCACAGCCATATCCCCATGTATCCTGGACTTTTCCCACATTTCTGCTGGTTTAGCAGCAAGATTTTCACCCATTTTTCTGCAGGCAGTGGAGGCATTGATGGGGCTGGCATCAGTTTGGCTGTGAACACGTGGATGCAGGGCAGAGAACTTTGACTCCTCCTGGTCTCATCTCCCAAGGGACAGGACAGGAGGAAACAGCCCCAAGGTGTGCCAGGGGAGGTTGGGATTGGATACAGGTGAAAAGTTCTTCACTGAAAAGATTGTCAAGCCCAGGGAAGGGATGGAGTCCCCATCCCTGGAGGGATTTCAAAGCCACTTGGGGACATGGGTTTGTGGTGGCTTTGGCAGTGCTGGGGGAACTGGATGATCTTAGATGGATTTTCCAACATAAATGATTCCATCATTCTCCACATTGTTGCTCTGAGTACATGGTATTCACTCCGAAATCCCAAGATACAGACTCTACACAAAGTATTAGTCTTTTCAAGAGAAACCTTGCATCCAGAGCAAGGTGGAGCCACAAAAAGTGGAGCCATTTTTGCTCCATGTCATGACCTGGGCATCTTTGGAAGTCAAAATTTTACAGCAAGAAAATTTTCCTTTTCTCCTTCTGAAAGGTTCTGTAAAGCTTCCAGCTGCTTTTCCAGTCCTCTGGCTCCTACAGCTGTGCCCCACCGTGCTCTTTATGTGGCTCAACAAATCACCAGGCTGCTTCCTGAAGATCTGGAGTGGCTGCATCCCATCTGGATTGTGCTGGGAGCCTGCTCCACCTCTGCCTGGGTGATCCCAGGGTGAATTATCTGCAGCAGCAGCAGCTCAGGCTTGCTGAGAAGAGCTTTGCACAGAAATGAGGCAAAAGAAGGTTGGGATGCACAGGTCTCATCTCTGCACTTGGTTTTTCATAGGAAATATGGGGGAGAAGCAGAGAGGCAAGGCTGGGCTGATGGATGAAGCTGGGCAGAGGGCACAGAACTCCCATATTTTAATATTTTTGTTAATATAATATAATATAATATAATATAATATAATATAATATAATTAATGTATAATATAATATAATATAATATAATATAATATAATATAATATAATAATATAAATACAGTGTATATATAGTATTTTATATATAGTGTTATATATAATATAGTATATATTAAATGTTCTAATAATATACTTAGAATATTATATAATTCTATATAATATATTATACTATATTATAAGTATATCATATACTATATAATATAATATATAAAATATTATATTGTTAATATAGTATATACTATATACTTATGTACTATATATTATATGCGGTTACTATATATATTATATTATATAGTGTATAATATGTAATATTAATAGTATATAATATATATTATATACTATTAATATTACTATATTAATAATATAGTAATGATATATAGTATATTAATGACATCATATATATTAATAATATGGTAATAATATAGTAATAATATCTAGTATATAACTCTATAGTATATACTATATAGCTATATACAATATATTATGTACTATTAGTATAATATATAATATATATTATGTATTATATATTGCATATTATATTATATTATATTATATATTATATATTATATATTATATTATATTATATTATATTATATTATATTATATTATATTATATTAGCTTTACACACTTGAGGCAAACCAAGCCTGGTGAAACAGATTCTTCCTTGATAGCAACAGCCTCAAATAGGGTGGGATATCACAGATGAGGAGAAAAGGGATAAGGGATAGGAGGAGAGGGAAGTGCCAGGGATGGGAAGTCAGAGGTGTGAAGCTCATGAGCTGTCCCCAGTGTCCCCTGCATGCACAGAGATGGGCACCCTGGGGCTGGGAGGGGAAATTCACAGATAATTTGGGGCTGCAAATCGTGCCAACAAGGTGATGCCTCTTGCAGAGGGGTCAGGAGGGGCTGCTCTGAAAGGGGAGCACTCATCCAGCTGAGCAGCTCTGTGTGGCCAGGAGGAGATGCCTGAACAGGCCGAGAGGTGGTGAAAAGAATGAGCTCCTGGTGCAGAATGGGATACCAGAGCCCACCAAAGCAGGGTGGGAGAGCAGCCCTGCCTGCAGCCAGTGTGTGCCCTCCTCTGAGAGGAGTGTGTCCCTCAGCACAAATACCCACCTGGTGATGTGTGTTCTGCTGGTGATGAACTGAGGCAGCTCCCAGAAAGGCTCAGCTAGCAGAGGCCAAGCTGGAACAGGGGCAGGCAGAGCAGCACCTTGGTGTTTGGCTGTGAGAGCAGCTCAGCCACCACAAGGGAGCTCTCCCAGCTCCCAGCTGAGCCCTGGCAGGGCTGGCTGCCCTCCCTGCGTGTTCCCCATGGAGCAGCTTCCACCTCAGTTATAAAATAACCCAGACTGACCCCTGCTCCTGTGTCCATCTCCCCAGGAGCACAATCACCTGCCCTTCAGCCTCTGCCTTTCCCACCCCTCTGATTAATGTTTCTTCCTCCAGGCTGGTGTGGCAGAGAGAGCTCTCCCAGAGGAGCAGGAAAGCAGAGGGACTTCTCCAGGAGCTGCTCCCAACTTCTGTGCCCAACAAACCCCTGATGCTCTAAGTTTTAGCTTTCACATTTTTCAGATTCTGCGCTGCCTTAGTGTGTGAGTCTGAACTAAATTGTTAGCAAGTTTTCTCACAGTTCAGTCAGACAAAACAATCCTTTTCCAGTCCCAGAACCAAGGACACCATTGCAGTTTCAGCCCCAAAAAGTGCAAACAACAGAGAACTGAGAAGACCAAACTGAGAGGATGGGACTGCATAAACTGGAGCTGGAAATGGACAATTAACCCCAATATGGAAATGAACCAAAAGTTATAAAAGTGTGAGAACTCGTGACTTGGGGTCCATCTTGGGTAGAACCACGGTTGGGCTCTTGTGCTGCCCAAGGTGAATCCTTTGAAGGCCTTTTAATACATTTATTTATTTATTCCTTTATTCCTTTAACTCTGGTTCCAGGTAGCCCCTCCAGGCATCACCCTGCCAGGCATGTGACCAGGGAAGGGTTTCCTCCTCATCCAAGGCTGCTCAGCAGCATTTTGTGATGCCCTCAGAGATCTGAGCCTCCCCTGGGATAGTTTAAGCAGGCAGATAAATGTTCTCAAGTTTAAGAGCAGGGAATTAATCACATCTCCCAAATCCATCTTGGTAAACAAGCTTAAGCTTTACCTGGGAAACCTGAAATGACAAATCCTGCTTTTCCATTTGGGAGCTCTGTTGTTTTCTTTCAGTTAAACTTTCTATGTCCTTAGAACACTTTTGGGGTTATTGTCTGTTTCTGGCCAGGCACTGAGAGGGGGAACAAACTGAAAATTTGTGCAAAATCCTTTTTTTTCTGGAGGCTGGAGGTGTGGGCTGCATCCCAAACCATGGCCATGGCCTTGTGGCCAGCTCTGTCCACTCTGAAGGAAATCAGGGAGATGGATGCTCAGGGATCCCTCAGAGCCTTCACCATGGCCACAGCTTTACCTCATCAGCTTCATCCTGGAATGGAACCCCAATCCATTAACTTCTCTGACAAAACACTGTGGGCAGAGTTGCTGTAAAGCACCAAGGGGCTGCAATCCATGAACCTTTGGGAAAAGTTTCACTGCAACAGGAGGTGTGGCAGGTTAGGAACCTGCTCAGGGCTGGTAAAATCACCCAAGGGGATGGGAGGAGACCCCAGGCTGTTCTCTCTCTCTGCTCTTCCCATCTCCCAGGGCATTTAACCCCAGATCTGTGTCTGGGATGGAAGGCTGGGTTTCATGTTAGCAGCCTTTAATTGTGTGGGCAGTGTGCTGCTTCTCCAGGTGTTGGGTTACTGCCTGTGCTCTGAAAGCAGGGACATTTCCTCAAGGTCAGGGCTTGGTGTGCATTAATTTGGTCACCAAAGTAACACCTTCCTTCTCCTGGCAGCAGTGAGAAAGCCTGACCTGATGCTGCTCTCACATTTGGGGACTGTTGTTTGCTTTGTTTTTCTGTCTGAGGTCTTTCTTTGTCTTTTTTTGGGTTTTTTTTAATCATCTTTCTTGGGCTCTTTGAAACGTGCCAAGAGGATGATGAATTGCAGGAAGCATCCAAGGCTCCGGGGCGTGATTTGCGTGTTAATCAGTGCAATCAGCACCGCTGAATCCTGTTACACCTGGCCACCAAAGCAGGCAGCAGGGGAGGGATGGAAGGTGATAGCCATGGGGCTGGGGGGCTGCAGGAGCCCTGCAGGACAGGGATTCCCCAGGGGAAAGCTCGGGTTTACACCTTTTATCCTTTTACATCCATTTTACACCTGACTCATCGCTCCGGTCCATCAGGGATTCTGCTTATGGCTGGCAAAACCTGACACTGAAGGGAGGTGACTTCAGGGAAAACGGTGCCCTAAAAGCATTTCATTATTTCTCTCCTGTCTGATGGGAAGTGCTTTGGGACACTGAGCCAAATTTTATGATGCTCTCGCAGATTTTGTGAAGCCTTTGTTGCAGAAGAGCCACACTTCCAAAAGCAGCTCTCAGTGACCAACATTTTGGGTGTTAAATCACAGCTGCGTGGACCAGCAGATAATGCCAGGGTGGGCATCAGCTGTGAGTCAGGAGGAACTGAAATTTGAGGAAATCAGCCACCAAAGGATCACAGGATTGTTTGGGTTGGAAGGTGTAGGGTTGTGCTGCTTGTTGATGGAGGGACAAAACTATCTTTTGTCCCCTCAAAAAGGAAATAAGCCCAGAAGTTTCTCTTCTTGATTAGGTGAAAAAGCCACCTCATAGGACCTGGGGACTTCACCTCAAATTTAAGGATAGCTAATTGGACAGAAGCCAAAAAGTCTCTCTTGGACAATTAACTAAAAAAAGAAGTGAACAAAGAAACTGATCACTTTTGTGAGGTGTTTTACCAGGGGCAAGGACCTCCTGCACCTAACTCGGTTTTTCTCTGTATATTATTTTGCCTTTTATAAAACCTTTTTGTTCCCAACACTGCAGCAGAAGCCATCCTGATGATTTTATGCCTCCAAAGGTAGCTGAGCTATCTTGGGTGTATTATAGGCTGTAACAGTGGAAGGGACATTAAAGATCATCCCATTCCAAACCCTGCTGTGGGCAGGGACACCTTCCACTATCCCAGGTTGCTCCAAGCCCTGTCCAACCTGGCCTTGGACACTTCCAGGGATCCAGGGGCAGCCACAGCTTCTCTGGGCACCTGTGCCAGGGCTCCATCACCTTCAGAGTCAGGAATTCTTCCCAATCTCCCACCCATCCCTGCCCTCTGGCACTGGGAGCCATTCCCTGGCTCCTGTCCCTCCATCCCTTGTCCCCAGTCCCTCTCCAGCTCTCCTGGAGCCCCTTCAGGCCCTGCCAGGGGCTCTGAGCTCTCCCTGGAGCCTTCTCCTCTCCAGAAGAGCACCCCCAGCTCTCCCTGCCCGGCTCAGCACCAAACAGGCAGGGCTGGCCCCAGGCAGGTGATTTTCCTGGAGCTGGACACATCTGGGCTAAGGGCAGTGGTTTTCTGTGGAGGTTTTTTCCCTCACAGGTTCACTCCCTGCTCCAGATCTCAGTGCCCCTGTGCAGTTCCTGGTGTGAGCACAAAGCCTCACAAAGCCAGGTCTCATTGTGCTAAACTGGAACATCAGGTACAGAATCTGAGCACTCGAGGGATGGGAAATGAAGAGGTAAGAACTCACTCATTTTAACTATTTCAACAGCATAACCACTTCCATGACTTTCCTTGCTGCCTAATTCCAACTCAGATTTTTCTCTGTATTTTTGTTGGAGGTTTTAAAAATCTTTGTAGTGTTTTGTAATTATTTCTTCCCATCTTACACAGATGAAGACTGGACTCCTGTTGTTTAACACCTGCATCAGAAAACTCGTCAGTGTGTTGCATCCAAAGAGGAAAAAATTTGGGTTAACCTTGTAAAATGTGCAGCTTAATATCTGTGTTCCTATGGTAAGAGAAGATTCCAGGGATGGAGCAGCCACAGCTTCTCTGGGCACCCTGTGCCAGGGTCTCACACCCTCACAGGGAACAATTCCCTCCCAATATCCCATCCATCCCTGCCCTATGCCAATTTAAAGCCATTCCCCTTGTCTAAAGTAACTCTTCTGGGGCCTCTATATGTTCTCGAAGGTGCTTTAGCCCAGCTCTGGATTCACTCCTGGGTTTTTCCTGTCTGCTGAGAGGGAGGAAAACCTCAGGCTTTAAACACCAAAGATTGGGATCTCAGACAGGGACTCTTGCCATGGGATGGAAGAAAGGAAGAATATTGTATTTGCAGGGTGCCCTGATGAAGGAAGGAATGATGAATCTGACTCCATGTTCTCAGAAGTCTAATTTATTATTTTATGATCTATATTGTATTAAAGAATACTAAATTAGACTATACTAAAGAATATAGAGAGGATACTTACAGAATGCTAAAAAGATAATAATGAAAATTGGTGACTCCTTCCAGAATCCCAACACAGCTTGGCCCCAACTGGCCAGAGAGTGAAAACAACTCACAGCAGAATGCAATGGAACAATCACCTGTGGTTAAACAATCTCCAAACACATTCCACATGAGCAAAACACAGGAGAAGCAAATGAGATAAGAATTGTTTTCCTTTTTCTCTGAGGCTTCTCAGCTTCCCAGGAGAAAAATCCAGGAAGAAGGGATTTTTTCAGAGAATGTGGATGTGACAGAAGAGAACAGAGCAGAGCTGGAAAAATAAATCAGAGCAGTGACCATTGGCTGCTGAGGCAACGCTGGCACTGACTCCAGCCCCAAAAACCCCAATTTTTGTCCCGTCTGGCAGTGCAAGCCTCCAGCACCAGCAGGACCAGGACTGTAACTTCCCACCTCTCTCCAGGAGATGGATGAATTTTGCCTGAAGCCACCCCTGGATATAAATGAGACTTAGCCAGGTTGGGGGTGGTTCCTTCTCCACAAGAGGAAATCACCTCAAGTTCCACCAGGGGAGGTTTATTAGAAGGATAGTAGGGAAAAGTGAAATAAAAGTTGAAAGCAAAAGTTGCTGCAGGGAGAAGGCCTTCCCTTCTTTTTTCTTTTTTTTTTGTTTTTCTTTTTTTTCTTTTTTTTTCTTTTTTTTCCTTTTTTTCCTCCTGCTTTAGCATTTTCTGCCACAATTTCTGTGATTTCTTTCAGTAATATCTTGCCAGCTCATTGTTACAAATCAACTTTACAAAAATAGCAGTATTAACTTGCAGTGGCTGAAAAAGTGGGGATTTCAATAAATGAAAACCAGAGGAAAAAATCCCAAACCCCAAACCCCTGCTCTAAACCTCAGTGGCTTTCTGTTTATTTGGTTTTTAAGAGTGGGAGATTCTTAGGGAAAAGCAGAATTTTCTAAAATGCATTTTGCAAAGACCTACAAACATATTTTGAAAATTAAGAAAAATTAAGAAAATTAAGAAAAATTAATAAAATTAAATGTCTTATTTTATCAATTTCCACCCCAGGGCAGCAGCAAAGGCCTCACAGTCCCTGTGCAGTGCAATGTAGCCAAATGAAGCTTCAGAAGCTTTTTCCTAAGAAGAACATTGGGGGGGAAAAAAAATCAGCTCCAGCAGCTCTCAAAGGCATCTTTGTGTGGCAAAAATCTGCATTTTTAGGTCAACTTGGCTAAACTGAAGGAGGTGGTTTGTGTGTTAAGTAGGAGTAATGCCTGGTTTTTAAGCTCAGCCTGAATTTGTGGAAGCCCAGAGCTGTGCTGGTTGGTTTGAGTGATGTTTGGGACAGAGGACAAGTGGCCACCAGTGAGGGACACCTGCTTGGTCCTCAGTGTTTAATTAGAAATGTGTATCTGCAAGGGATGACTGCAAAACTGCTCCTTTTTGTCCCTTTGCTCACAGAACAGTGGTTATTTAATATTTTAGTTGAGTAAAATGGATTAATTTGGGTGTTAAATCACAGCTGCATGGACCAGCAGTTAATGCCAGGGTGGGTATGAGTTTTGAGTGAGGAGGAACTGAAATTTGGGGAAATCAGGGAAATTTGGGGATGGATCAGGAGCACAGCAGGGTTTGCTCTGCCCCATCCCTGAGGGGGAGCATCAGCTTTGATGGGAGTGACCAAAAATATGGGGCAAAACATGGGAGAGGCTCTGGGGGATCCCCCAGATTTACAGCTCCCCTGTAAATGACATCTCCTGTGGGGACACTGTGTACAGGTTCATGCCACAGAATCCCAGAATGGTTTGGGTTGGAAAGGACCTTAAAATCATCTTTAATTCCAATTCCACAGGCAGGGACACCTCCCACCAAACCAGGTTGCTCCAAGCCCCATCCAACCTGGCCAGAAAGGGAATTTAGGGGGGAGAGAAAGGGGAAAAAATAAATAAATGAACTGAGGCAAGATGGAAGGGGAAGAAAGCAAGATTTGGTTTGCCAGCAAGAAAAATGATTCCTCACATGTGGAATGATGAAATGAGGAATGATGAAAGGAAATGAGGAATGATGAAAGGAAAAAAAGCAATTCTCATCTCAATTGCTGCTCCTCTTGCTGTTCACAAGTGGAATGCACTGTGGAAGGCTGTTTACCTGAAGGAAATTGGTAATTAGTAATTGGAATTGTTAATTGGATTCTGGTGTGTTTTGATTCACTGACCAATTTACTCCAGGTGTGTGGGTGACAGTCATGAGATTCTGGGCAGTGGAGTGGAGTGCTTGGCAGATTCAGTGTCATATAATATAGAATAATATAGTATAATAAAGTAATAGTATAGTAGAATAATATATAGTATAATAAAGTAAATATATTCTACTATAATAAAGTATAGTAGAATAATACATAGTATAATATAGTAATTAATTAGCCTTCTGATATCAGTGGAGTCAGATGCATCGTTTTCTCTTGCTTTTCCAATGGGCTGGGTGCCAGGGCAGGACTGAGCCTTCCCGCAGGAATTCTCTGGCTGAGCTGTTCCCACAACGTGTCAGTAGGTGGCAAAAAGCTCCAACCCTTGTGCTGAGCAAGAAATCAAGAAATAAATTTTTTTTTTTCCTGCCTCTTTCAAGAGCAGGGGGATTGGTGGGCAGCCCTGTGGCATCAGCGGAGGGGGATTGTGTTCCCACTGGGACAGAGAACCTGCAGCATCACTGCTGCCAGGCAGAGCCAGCCCAGATGCAGGAACAGAGCAGGTAAAGAGGCTCAAACAGGAGCTGCCTCCTCCCTCTAAATTCACCAGAGGACCCTTGTGCCATTGCCTGGCTGTCCGGTTTTCGGCTGTTTGAAGGGCCTGGAAAGGCCCGGAGTGGCCTTGGGCAGCCCGCGTATCAAAGGACGAGAAGAGGCTTCAGTTCTTCTTTCGGTTTTTATGTTTATTAAATGTTTATGTAAAAGATTTTCTTTCAGCCCGACAGAGATCTGCTCAGCAGCCAGCCATGAGCACACTGTGTAGCCCTCCGGACAGTCACCTATCTTTATACCCATGGTTACGTGTACAATATTTATCATTTTTCCCCAATCCTTTTTATTTTTATTGTCCGGTGCACTTTCAGTAATGACCAATCCCAAAGTGCCACCATCACCAAAGAAGATGGAGGAGAAGAAGAAGAAGAAGAAGGACAGGACACGCCCCAATTCCTCCATCTTACTTCTCTAAACCCCCCTGTACAGAAATCCTAAACCCTGTGTTTCACCCTCTAATTAACCAATCCCTTCACCATTCACCCCGGTGAAACCCTCCTGTCCTCATACAGGTGTCGTCTCCCGTGTAGGATCAAAGTCCAGCCACCAGACACTTCTGGCAACATTCCAGGACTCCCGAGCCCCCCAAGGGTGGTCTCGGTGGCTCGGCACCTCAGTCCTGGGGTGCTGAGATCCCACACCTGGCCTTTTTCAGGAATTATTTGAAGGATGCCGGGAGCTGTGGCCAAGGGCAAACAGCAGCTCTGGGCTGTGCTGTGGCAGAGCAGAATGAGGGTACCGGGTGAGGCAAACACAAACCTGCCGAGCTCGGTGTTTTTCCAACCTGGTGATAAGGATTTAATCTTGGTGTACAGCCTGAAAAGGAGCTGCTCAAGTCGCTGCTCCCGGGGGCTTTTCTGTGCAGCTTTGTGTAAGCAGATTGAGGCAATCCCAGCCTGTCACACACCTCCCAGGGCACACAAAGGGTTTAACAGGGATGCTGATGGATCCCAGTGGCTCAGATTTTGGTTTTTCCCTGCTTTGGAATGCTGTGTGCACCGGGGAAGGGGATGTGATGGGATGCTGGAGACCCAGACATTCCTGAGCAGTCAAATGCTCTGAGCACCAGGTGGGACTGAGCCCAGGGAGGTCAGAAAATCCCATTAATCTAGACTAGTCCATGAGATCCAGTTACAGTAGGGCTTTGTTCAGCTTTATTTACCTAACACCTCTCTTTGCTAAGTGTAATTAATTTTTCTTTTCTCAAGAGCAGTAACAGAGGTGTTACAGCAACCCTGGCTCATTTTTAAATACAGAAGTGCAGTTCATTGACATTTCCTCTTATAAATTGTACATTTAATTGCTAATGATTTCACCAGGCTGGTGCTGACTTCAGGTTGAGCATTATCATTTTGATTTCACACTTCAGCAAAACCAGTTCAGCTAACCCTGAGCTGGAAGAACTTGGCTTGCTCTGGCCATGTTTGACAAAAACATCCTATAACCATTTCCCTGGGGAGACCCAATGCCCTTTGGGGCAGGAATCTGTCCTACATCTCCTGTAGGGGCTGTAGCCCTTGCTGCTGTCCATCCCCACATCATTAACCGTGTAAAATCTCCATTCTTTGCTGTTTTGGTGAAAATTGATAATCTGAATTCTCTGAAGGGGCTGGATCTGGGCTGAGACTCCTCTAACCTGCAGGAAGGGTCCAGCCTTGCCCTAAAGCCTTGGACAGTGTGGGATAGCCACAAAAACGCATTTTTAGCCTGGTGAGAGGCTCAGACTCTGGTTCCTGTGGGTGTCAGAGGGCTTGGAGCTGTGTGTGCTCAGATGTGGTGAGGGACAGGCTGTGCCCTCCCCAGAGCTGCCTGGACTGGCTCAGCCTTCAGATGGTTCCAGCATTTGGAACTGGGAGCTGAATTCCTCTCCCTGAAGGCTCCATGGCTGAGTTGCAGAACACACATTGAGGGAGCTTGGTTGGGTTGGTTTTTTGCCCCCCATCTTCTGCAGTTTGTAGAAAAGTCTGTGTTTTACCTTTAGTCACAAAGGAAATGTTTTCATTTCCGGTGTCTGGAAGGATGTTGGCAAACATGAGCAGGGGATGAGATGCCACCTGCCTCTCTACAGGTTGTGATGAATTAATACAATGAAGAACAGCACAGACAGTTTTGAGCACCAGAAGTGTTTCAGAGACTCACAGAATGGTTTGGGTTGGAAGGGACCCTAAAGTTCCAAGACACCTTCCACCATCCCAGGGTGCTCCAAGCCCCATCCAACCTGGCCTTGGACCCTTCCAGGGATCCAGGGATTCTCTGTGCACCCTTTTTCTTCCCAAATCCCATCTCCCCCTGCCCTCTGCCATTGGGAAGCCATTCCCCCTGCGATGGGAGCAGCTTTGCTGATTTTACCCCTTCTGCAAGAGCAGGTTTTGCACGCTGCAGGTTGATCAATGAATGCTCAGAGAGTCTCTCTGCACAGGCTCTGATGTGGATGGAGTGGTCCACAGACACTTCTCCGTGGGCAGCACTCTTCCCCAAGGCTGGCAGCACCATTATTGGAGAACTAATCAGCTCTATCCGAGATAAATTGCATTTCCACCAATTATAGCTTAATTGTTGACAGATGGGAACACAGAAGGACGATGTGTCACATCATTAAGAGAACAGGTGTATAGACAAGTGCCAGATTAATTGTTCCAGCCCATTAAATCATTGACCTTTTCAGCACACCCTCAGCACTGAGCTCGAAGCTCTCAGGGTATTTCCAGCTCACACAGACTGACTGTGTTCATCAGCAAAGTTCTTGGGGCATTTTAAAACACACAGGCTCCAGACATGGACTCATTAGCCATGAGCAGCTCTCCTTCTCATTAAAATGATTCCTCCTCTTCTTCCTTCCCTGTGCTGGGGTTTGTTTTTGTGTTTTTCTGGTGAGATCCCACATGGTGTGTGGGCTTTCTCCAAAGTGCAGCTTTCCCCAAGGAGCAGGCAGACATTCTGTAATGGGCCGTACATTCAGGGATGTCAAAAGCAGGTGAAATCAGGACACAGCAGCTCAGTCCTGGGCAGCTTGGCTGTGGAGGCTCCAGCTTGATTTAGGGCTTTGTGATTTCCAGCTCCTGCTCTGCCTGGGATTTTCAATAAAGATAAATACTGGTGAAAGTGAGTCAGCCATGGGTGTTCTCACTCCCTTAAATAAGTGTAAAAATGTGTCTCCTGCTCTTTTCCTGGCTGTGGAAATCAGGAACCTGAGGGTGCAGAGCAGACACACCACAACAGCTTTGTGGGAGGGAGCACAGGTTGGGGACAGGGATGCAGGACAAGCCTCACCTGTCCTGGGTAACCCAGAACTGACTCTGATCTTGCTCTTCTGGCTTGAAAAATGGGAGGATCAGGTCTCCAGCTGAAAGTGCTGTGATGATAATGATGTTTGTTGCTCCTGGAGCCCCTGGCCTGCAGCAAGGAGCTGATCTGAGGATGCTTTGTCCCCTGGTAGTTCCAGAAAGAGCAGGTGGGAAGGGAGGGGGACAAGCAGGAGGCACCAGGAAGGGTTAATGCCTTTGGTCTGCAGCTGCAGAGGCAAAGCTGGTGCTGGCAATCAGAGCTGGTGGGGAAATCTCTCCCTCCCTCGTGTTTCACCAGTCCCCTGTGTGAAAAACGCCAATCACTTGTTTTTAGAATTTTAAAAGTTTAATAGTAATAAAATGGTTATTAAAAAAATAGTAATACAATTAGAGTCATAATAATTTGGACAAATTGAATTAGGACAATATGAGACGATAAATACAAAGAGTTACAGACAGTCTGGGTACCTTTTCTGGGCAAAGTAAGCCCGAAAAAGGACACCCATTAACAGAGGATTAACCCTTAAAAGCAACAGCCTGTTGCATATTCATACATTTCATACATGATGCATAAATTCCATTCAAACACAGGATTCTGTCTGGTCAGTGTCAGCTTCTTCCTCTGAATCCTGACAGCGCCTTTGAGGCAGGAAAAAGTTCATTTCTTCTGATAAGAGAGCAATAAATTCTCTTTCTCTGAAAGATTCAGGTGTCCTGTGGCTGCTATCTCACTGCGAGTCCTTTCTTTAAAAAAAGTATCCTACATAGCATAGTTTCTATTTTAACCTCATGTTATAACCTAAAACTATATTTAACACACTATTTAAGAGAATCAATACAGCATTACTTTCTTAAAAAACATATATAATATTCATTTTAATATTTGCAAAAAGCCAATCATAAAATACATGCATTTTTCATACCTACTTATCCAGTTTGCCATGTTAAAATAACTGTGATATTTAACTGAAATATCCTTTTATATAAATGCTGTGAACCACAAACTTGGTGGCCTTTATGGACCTCCAGGGACAACCAGATAGGATACAGGAGAGTTGGATGAAGTTCCCTCTCAGGTAACAAATTATTTTGTAAGGAAAATGAGATCATTTAATAAAAAAATTCAGTTTATGTGAGATGGAAACTGTGAGAGCGTTTTTGATAGATCAGACACCTTCATTTATCATATTTTTGAAATGTCAGATTGCAACAGGGCAGCTTGTTAAAATCCCTGGGAGGTGCTGCAGCCTTGATCAGCATCCCTGGGAGAGTGTCTGCAGGGAAAGATGGAGATTTCTCCATTTCCATCAGTCACTCCCCAGCACTGAATCCTGGACAGGGAAAAAAATGAACCAAAGCCAGATTTTTCAGATTTTATATAAATCTGGTGGTTAGTTCTGAAGCAAGTACATTTATTTTTGTGTGCAGGACAGGGAGGAGAGGAAATAATAAAAAAAAAACCCAAAAAACCAAAAACAGCAAACAAACAAAAAAAAAAAAAACCCAAAAACTGAAAGAAACCCAAACCAAAATCCACAAAAGTGAAAGAGGAATTTTAGAAATGCGAAAAAATAAAAAGTAATTTAAAGACTTTCTAAATGAATCATTTTACCTTGCATTTTGAACTGGGGGTTGTGGTTTAAAAATGGTTAACACCAATTTAAACAGGAGGATTGAGTAACTCAGAGGCAAGAGAAACATTTAATTTCAGTTGAAATTTGATATTTGGGGTTAACCAGAACTTTCCCCAGCCCCCTCCTCCTCTCTCTACCCCATTTCACTGTTGCTCCATCCAAGGCTTTATTCCCCAATAATTTTGATTCAGCCACACAACCCAGGGGGTTTTTGCTCACCCCACATCAGTGAGCTCCTCATTTCCAGATGTCCTTTCCACTGGCCCACACTCACAGAAATTCCACTCCCAACACTTACAGAGCTGGAATTAGATGATGTTTAAGGTCCCTTCCAACACAAACCATTCTGATTCTATAATAAAATGCTTTCAGAAGCCACAATTACACCCCTGGTTTAGAAGTCTGGGGACTGTGGTCTAGAACAAGGATGGCATCTGGGACAGGTACAGAACTGCAATGTCCCCTTTAGCTCAAAATTGTATTTTTTATCTAGAAATATCTGCCTTTTCCTATCTTCCCCTCACTCCTCCACTGTGACTCTGTTCACAGGGGTCTGAGGATGAGGGAAGAGACAAGGATCTGACTCCATGTTTCAGAAGGCTGGATTTATTATTTTATTATATATATTACATTAAAACTATATTAAAAGAAGAGAAGAAAGGATTTCACCAGAAGGCTGGCTAAGAATAGAAAAAGAAGGAATGATAACAAAGGTTTGTGCCTCGGGCTCTCTGTCCGAGCCAGCTGACTGTGATTGGCCATTAGTTAGAAACAACCACATGAGACCAATCACAGATGCACCTGTTGCATTCCACAGCAGCAGATAATCAATGTTTACATTTTGTTCCTGAGGCCTCTCAGCTTCTCAGAGAAAAAAAATACCAAAGAAAGGATTTTTCATAAAATGTGTCTGTGACACTCCACACTCACTGTCCCCAACCCCATCCCATCCATCTGGGGGGGTTCCAGCCCCTCCAGAGCTGGGGCTCATTTCTTTGGGACATGCCACTAGAAATCCCTGTCAAAGAAGTCATCAAAGAGGGAAATTCTCTCTGTCTTGGTCCTCACGAGCGTGGGTTTGTGGTGAATCCTCTCTTCCCACTCCTCTGAGTCTGTGCTGGAGGAGTCCCAGAACAGATCCCGGGTCCGTGGCTCCCTGCAGAACCACAGGTCAACCTTCCCCCTCCTGTCTGGAGAGGGCTCAGCCCTGCAGAGTCCTGGGGGAGAGAAAAAATTAAAATATCATAAAATATCAAAAATAAAATATCAGCTGCAGAGCTTCTCAGTCAGCTGGACCTGAGCTGGGAATGGCTGTGGACAGCAGGTAAGGAAAATCCTGAGACCAGACCCCACGTCTGGGGCAGGTGTAACACACTCAGGATTATGTTTGGTGAAATTACAGAGTCTGGCAGTATGGCTTTATCCCCAAGGGGAACAGAGCTGAGGTGGAGAACCACAAGGGAATAGGAAGCCAGGTTTGTTCCCCTTGCTCCTGGTGGAAGTTCACCTTCAGTGATTTTTTCACTGATTTAAGCACTTCCAGCCTGGGTGAAACATTCCCAGCCTGTGCCAGAGGTTTTCACATGCAGGCAAAGCAGGACAGGGCTCATCCCTTGGACAGGTCAGGATGAAGAGGTGGCTGAGATCCATTTCTGCAGGGACAGTGGGGAAAAAACCCTAAACCCAAAAAGTGATCAGCCTCAGTGAGTGCATTCCAATTTCCAATGCTTTGTCCTGCAAACTCAGCCTTTCCCCCCTGAACCTGCTTCTCATCCCTGCAGGAGATGGAGCAGTGGATGAATCTTCCACATCAGAGGGAAACTCCTCTGATGACATTTAGGAGGGCTGGCGAGTTTTACATCGCCTTGGAAAATGATTCCACTTACCAGGGTCGTCTTCAGGAAAGCGCTGATTGTGCCCAGCAGGGATGGGGTCCGGGCTGCTGGTGCTGTCACCTCTCTGGGGAGTGCCAAGGACACCCTTGGGGCTCAATTCCTTCATGTTTTGCTTATTGATTTTCGCCTCCCTGTGGAGATTCCTCTTCAGCTCCGCCTGGGTTTGCAAATGAGTTGTCAACACAAGCAGCAGAGGCGCGAATGTGTTTTAATGTGCTTTAATGTGCTTTAATGCGTTTTAATGTGCTTTAATAGCTCGACGTGGCACAGCGTTAGCGGCTTGGCCCTGGAATTAATAATTGCACAGTCGAGTAGTTTAACCCAAGCAAATGGAATCTGCCAGAGTGGGTACATGACAGAACATGACTGGGACAGGGATTTTTTGGTTTCTCTGTGAGTCATGGCCAAATGAGGGCAATGCGTTGGAAAAATCACAGGTAATTGCTGATCACAGGGGCCTGGGGATGCTCCCCACCAACCCTCTGCCTAAAACTCAGGGAAAGCTTCATTTCCTCTTCCCAGCAACAGGTCTGAAGCCTCCTGGTCCATGGGAGAGAGACCCCCATCCCCTCCCCTGTGACAGTGTTCACAGGGGTCTTATGTTGAAGGAAGAGACGAGGATCTGACTCCATGTTTCAGAAGGCTGATTTATTATTTTATTATATATATTACATTAAAACTACACTAAAAGAATAGAAGAAAAGGTTTAATCAGAAGGCTAGCTAAGCTAAGAATAGAAAGAAAAGAATGATAACAGAGGTTTGTGGCTCGGACTCTCTGTCTGAGCCAGCTGACTGTGATTGGCAATTAATTACAAACATCCAACATGGGCCAATCACAGATGCACCTGTTGCATTCCACAGCAGCAGATAACCATTGTTTACATCTTGTTCCTGAGGACTTTCAGCTTCTCAAGAGGAAAAAAATCCTAAGGAAAGGGTTTTTAATGAAAAGATGTCTGTGACACTCTCCAAATCCACCTTGGCATTACCTCTTGTCGCTTGCGGGTCAAGTCCAGCATCCGAAGCTTGTGCAAGTGCTGCCTCCTGCCAAGGAGGGGATTCAGGCTTTGCCCCTTCTTTTCCACTACCTACAAGGTATTTAAAGATGCAAATAAATACACCTGCACTTTCTGAAAGAGAAAGGAAGAGCCAGCAGCTCACAAACCCCTCGGGCACTCCCAGATAAAGGCAGCCAGCATCTCCAACTTGCAGGAATTCAGCACAGATTTCCACTGTGCTTGCAGTTTATCCCACAGCTCAGGGGCAGGAGGGGAAAAAAACTTCATTAAAATGATGTATTCGTGCTTCTGCCCCCCAGGTGTTGCTGCCTGGAGTTGGTTCTCCAAGATAATCTCATGATCCAAAGGGAAGAACGGTGTTTGCATGTTTGGGGCTGCAGGGGATGTTTGTGGCACACAGTGTTTGCAGCCTTCAAATCAGATTTATGGAACTGTGAAGGGTGGAAAAGGTATCTAAGATTATGGAGTCCATCTGTCCCCCCAGCACTGCCAAGGCCACCACTGACCCCTGTCCCCAAGTGCCACATCCACATGGCTTTGAAATCCCCCCAGGGATGGGGATTCCACCACTGCCTTGGGCAGTGGTTCTAATGTTTTACAATGTTTTCG